>NC_050578.1:130760933-131048433 GCF_011100635.1 Trichosurus vulpecula | reverse complement strand
TTTCTTCATTATTTTTTGGGTCTCCTTTAGCAAGTCACTGACTTTTTTCATGAATTTTTTGCATCATTCTCATGTCTCTTTCCAATTTTTCCTCTACTTCTCTTACTTGCTTTTCCATATCCATTTTGAGCTCTTCCATGGCCTGAGACCAATTTATATTTTTCTTGGAGGCTTTTGGTGTAGGCTCTTTGACTTTGTTGACTTCTTCTGGCTGTATGTTTTGATGTCTGAGTCTGAATCTGCATCCTTTTTCACTGCCTGTTCATGTTCCCAGCCAACTACTTGACCTTTGAGTTTTTCATCGGGGTATGACTGCTTGTAGAATAGAGAGTGCTTTGTCCCAAGCTTGAGGGGCTGTGCTGCTGTTTTCAGAGCTACCTCTCCACAGCAAGCTCTGCCACACCAGCACTCTGCCTCCCCAAAAACTGCCAACCAGAACCACAACCCAGATCCAAGCAGGACAAAGCAGGCTCTGCACTCCCACTCTGATCTGCCACTTAATTCCTCCCACTGGGTGGGCTTCTGGCAGGAAGTAACTGCAGCTTGAGCTCTGGATGTAGCTGCAGGACTGCTCCACTTCAGTCACCCCCAGGGGCCAGGGGCTGACTGTGCATTCCTTTCACTCTGTTCCAGCAGTTTTTCCACTAACCTGCTTTGTTGTCTTTGGTGTTTGTGGGTTGAGAAGTCTGGTAACTGCTGCAGCTCAATGATTCATGGCCCTAAGGCCTGATCCAGTCCTAACCCCAGTCTAGTCTGCCCTCGTGGGGCCCATGCTGGGCTGCACTCTGCTTCCAGCATGGTACAATAGACCCTTCCCAGCTACCATTCAGGCTGTCCTCGGTTGGAGCCCTCCTTCCCTCTGCTATATCATGGGTTCTGCAGCTGTAGAATCTGTTCAGAGCCTTTTAGCTTGAATTTATCTTAAGAAAATGCATTTCTAAAAGAGTGAAGGTATTGCTCTACAAATATTCAGAAAAATCATGTTTATATAATTAAAAACTTAAAATTGTACAGTTTCTGTAGATTGGTGGTGATAGAATGATTGAAAAGATGTTGCTTCAGGGGAGCTCTTTAGTTGGAGTCTTTTATTTCTAGTTTTTAAAATTTAGCTTTTAAAAAAATTTCTTTCTGTCTCTGAATAGTTTTGGTTGCATATTTGGTTTTCATTTCCAACTCATTCACCACCCCGTCGCCTTTTCCCTTACTTTATTGTAGGGCAAGAAAAATTTCTATGCCCCATTACCTCTATATCTTCTTTCCCAGTCACATGTAAAAACAACTTTTTTTTGGAACATCTGCTTTTAAAATTTGAGTTCCAAATTCTCTCCCTTCTTCCCTCCCCACCCATCCTCCCTAAGAAGGCAAGCAATTCAACATAGGCCACATATGCATCATTATGCAAAACCCTTCCACAGTACTCATGTTGTGAAAGACCAACTATATTTTGCTCCTTCCTGCGCTATCCCTCTTTACTCAGTTTTTTCCCTTGATCCTGTCCATTTTTGAAAGTGTTTGCTTTTGATTACCTCCTCCCCCTATCTGCCCTCCCTTCTATCATCCCCCCCTTTTTTATCTCCTTCCTCCTTCTTTCCTGTGGGGTAAGATAAACAGTTGAGTGCGTATGTTATTCCCTCCTCAGGTCAAATCAAATGACAGCAAGATTAACTCATTCCATCAGGTGGTCCTGGGGCTGGAAGCAACTGCAGCTGTAGCTCTGTAAGCAGCCTCACAGCTGTACCAGTCTCGCTGCCCCGAGGTAGTGGCTGACCATGAACTCCTTTCACTCAGTCACCACAGTTTTTCCCACTAATCTTCTCTGTTGTCTCTGGTGTTTGTGAGTTGAGAAGTCTGGCTCACTGATTCAGGGCACTACGCCCTGTTCTGCCAGGTTCCCTGTTTGGTTGGTCCTGGCGTGGCCCATGCTGGGCTCTGCTCTGCTCCCAGCTCTGTGCCATAGACCCTACCCAGCAACCATCCAAGCTGTCCTGGGCTACAGCCCTACTTCCCTCTGCTATTCCTTGGCTTCTGCAGTTCTAGAATTTGTTCAGAGCCATTTTTATAGGTGTTTGGAGGGTACTGGAGGAGAACTTTAGGCAAGCCACTGCTTTCCAGCCCTCATCTTGGCTCTGCCCCCTGAAGAAGAGATGTTTCATTTAGATTGACAGAAATTTTGCCTTCTCAGATAATTTTAATGCTATTTAAAACTTACTTTAATAATGACTTCGATAACTGCCACCTTTTGGCATGGGTTCCAGTCTCTGTCTCTCTTCCTTTTCATTCCCAAATTATTTTTCCTTCTGCTCCCAAAATAATCTTCCCAGGAAAGAAGTCTGAACATTTCTCTTCTCTTTTCAGAAAGTGTCAGTGGCTCATTATTGCTCTTTATTTCTAGCCACTTTAATGGCTATTGCTGCTTAGATAAAATAATAAGGCACTCAACTGGTGTATTTGTCCTCATGAAATTTACAGCTGTTTATTGGAAGCATTTGATTATTCACTTATAGTTCTTGGGTGGAAAATATTTAAGCTACCTTTTAAATTGTGAGGATAACCATAGCACAGAGGATGAGGCTTTGAGATCATTTGGTAAAATTTACTTCCCGTTGAGGTTTTGAAGCTTTCCTGTACTACCTCTAAAGACAATATTAGGAAAAGGATACTACAGTACCTGGAACTTATTCTTGATGTCTCAGTGCTGAAGTATCATGTATTGATAGTACTGTAGTTTCAGTACATTAAAAACACATGGAAAAAGAGGTTGAACTTTTAAGCAATAAAATAGTGAACTGAATCATTCACAATTTTCTGAGGAATAGAATTAGTGAAGTGATATTCAAAGGTAGGATTATTCCAAGGCTCAAGGGCAGGAACTGTTAGAAGAGCCCGAGGCTCCAGGTGCCTTGGAAGGAAAGAGAAGGGATTAGACCCCCTTTCAAATGTGTCACCTGTCTGCTCCCAAAGATGTCCTACTATCATATTTGAACTTCGTTGTACTCATCCCATTCTGCTTTATGTTGTATATATCTGTATGCTGCTCTTACTCCCCATTATGACATGAAAAGCTACTTGAGGACAGAGAGCTGCCTTTGTATTTACAGAAACTAGCTATTTACAAGATCTATGGTTTGCACTAAATATGACTTTGTTCCAATGCATGTCATGAAGATTAACAAATAATTATGCTTGTACTGGGTTCAGAATACAATGATCACTAATATGGATATTATCATTTTATGTTGATTGATGAGAGGTTATTTTCTGTTAATTGAGAAATTTCATATGGAACAAACCATAATAACCTTGGAAGGGTGAGTGAGATAAGTTCCCATCTTCATTCCCAACCAAATGAGACTTCCCTGTTTTGTAAGTACTCGGTTTGTCATCAAAAAAACAAAGGAAATATGATTAGTATGGCACAAATTGTTCTTGGTGAAGCCATGCTGGCTATTTGTCATCATATATATCTTTTCCAGGTGTTCACTAACCATCTCTTTACTGATTCATTCTAAAATAAATTTTCAAGAAACTGAATTTAAACTCATTGGCTGATATTTTGCAGATGTGGTGTTGTCTTACATTTTTGCAAAATTAGGACTTATGCCACTCTTCATTTTCTTGGAAACTTATTTTTTCATGATTTTTTTCAGATGTCACTGATAGCAGAACAAAAATTACATCAGTCGCATTCTTTCAGTACCTGGTGATATTATTCACATAGGTGACAAGACTTAAATTCATAAAAGACAACTAGGTGCTCTCATCATCTCTTTACTTTTTCTTGAGTTATCAGCATTCTATAAGAAAAACTGAGGAGCTCTATATTTTCTCTGTTGTCAGTTGTCCTATCCAGCAATATGCGAAAATCCTGTCCTTTCTTTGATTTTTTTTCTCGTTAATACAGCTTATAACAGTATCAGTTTCATTGCCCTTAGCTTCTCTTGACAATTTTAAACCCTTCAAAGTTCTAGTTCCTTAGCACAAAGTTCTGATAATTGTATGTACGTAATTACGCTCTATGCCTCATTCTCTGGTACCTGTCATTTCTCTCATTTCTCATATGCTTCTTTTGAAAAATCTAAATTGGCCTCTCTGAGCTCCAGTCCTGCAACTGGCAACATGGCTAAATGCACCAAGAAGGTCAAAATTGTTGGTAAATATGGAACATATTATGGTGCATCCCTCAGAAAAATGGTGAGGAAAATTGAAATTAACGAGCATGCCAAGTATACCTGCTCCTTCTGTGGCAAGACCAAAATGAGGAGACAGGCTGTAGGTATTTGGCATTGTGTATCCTGTATGAAAACAATAGCTGGTGGTGCATGGACCTACAATACTACCTCTGAAGTCACAGTCAAATCTGCCATCAGAAGACTGAAGGAATTGAAAGACCAGTAAAATCTTCTTATCAAATATCTGTAGCCCATAGTCCAACAATAAATGGGTTAATTCATGGAATAAAAATTTTTAAAAAAGAAAATCTAAGTTGATCATTGGGTTCTCTGTGTATACACATCAGTCTCTGCAGACAAATTCCATTTTTTCTTACATGAAATTTTGTTTTCCTTTTTGTCTTCTCAATCTCATTTTTCAGCATCAGCATTTTCCACCCACACTCAGATGATATTCCTTATAAAATTTTAGGTCATGAGATTCTACCAAGCCTTCTTCTAAATACTTTGAAATTTGTTTCCTCTAATGAAGAGAATGCATGTGAGACTGTCCACATGTATTTTCCTTTATCAAAAGTTCTAGAAGGTGATGAGAATCCCAACCCACACTTCCAGTGTTCCAATCATTTCTTCCATCCAATTATTCCTTTTTTATTGATAGTTGATTCTTGGACATTTCGGAAAATTAAATTATCATTAATGTAAATCTGTTTTCAATGGAGAGAGATTGATTTTAAGTACAATTTTAGGGTAATTTTGATAAAATTGTTAAAATTGATTCTTTCGTTAATCAGACTTAGTTATTGCACTGGATAAACTTAATAATGTATTGCACACATGATATTTAGTACTATCAGTTAACTGATCTGACATGTGGAAGCCTATAGACATAAATGATCTGGTTATTCACCTTGCCATATTTTTACCACTGCTTTCAGTATTCTCCTTTCTTCTGCACTAACCTACTCATGAGAGCTTTAAATGTTAACAAAGTAATATACAAAAGAGAGGTTCAATTTCATTCAGACACTATTGCTTTGTGTGTGTGTATATATACATATATATATATACTTAAAATTCTGACTATGTTTTTACCTAGTATATTTTCATAATAATACTTCTATATTAACTGCTATTTATAAGTGACCTGCAATCTAGTTAAGGCTTATTCCCTCATGTTATATGGTTTTTCTTTTGCTTCCCCAGCGTATCCCAGCTCTCAAGGCAAGCTGCCTTAATAGTTGCTTATTGGTGGGCATATAGTTGAGTGGGTAGAAGGCTTCTGAACCTTGTTTGAGCTGTTTTCAGATGTGGAATCCCTGAAATGTCGATGCAAGACCTCATTAAATATGGATCTAAACATTCATGGCTCTATAAAATCTTGTAAAGGGTTGAATGAAAAGCAGAAGAGTAAAGTGAGAAGTAAAAAGGGAGACTAGAAAGGATTAGGCAAAGAGGAATACAGAAAAGATGTTTTACTACTAAAAGAGAATTATAGGTATGTATACTTGCATGGATCAAAGACAATTTCTAGAACATTAAAGAACTGTTTATACAAAGCTGTTTATGTAATTAATATTCAATATACATAAGTAAAAGAAAGTTACTTACTGCTTCTTTTAATCCATTTTAGAAACATCATTTTGTAACTGGAAACGTGAGACTTGATACCTGATGATTTTGGAGGAATCATGCCCCTATATCCTTTTTGAGATCTCAAGAAAGGAGAAATTCTGTTGTCACTTCATTTTATAGCATCTGTGTATGTATCTTTGCCAAAAGCAAAATCATTCAGTTTCCTTAACACAGTTCAGCATTGACTCCAACACCTGAGATGAGCATTTTACTAGACCTCAGCCACACACAGATAAGGTCAAAGGAAACAATCTTTTTTGTTTCCATACAAAGAACCCTAAAGTTTCTCCTCCAGCCACTTCTCTTTGCACTTCTCTCTCAGTCTCACTCCCAAACCTATTCTATTTATTAATTTATTTTTTATTCTTATTTTAATTTACAACATTCAGTTCCTCAAGTTTTGGACTTTCAAATATTCTACTCCCTCCTTCTGCTCCCTCCTCCTCATCCAAGACATCATGTAACCCAATATAGGTTCTTCATATATCTTCACACTTAACATATTCACAACAGTCAAATTGAAAAGAAGAACTATAACAAATAGAATGAACCATGAGAAATAAGAAACAAAACAGAAACAAAAATCAACAAAAAAAAGGGAGCAGATAGTTTCCTTCAAATCTACATTCAGGCTCTGTAATTCTTTCTCTGGATGTGAATCACTTTTTCCATCATGAGTCTTTTGGAGTCATGTCAGAACCTTGCATTGCTGAGAAGAGCCAAGTCTATCAAAATTAGTCATCAGAGATACTGTGTGTCTATAATCGCATGTAATGTTCTCCTGGTTCTGCTCCCCTCACTCAGCATCAGATCATATAAGTTTTCCAGGTTATTATGAAGTCTGTCTGTTCCTCATTTCTAATAGCGAAATAGTATTGAATTATGTTCATATACCACAACTTGTTTACCCATTCTCTAATTGATAGGCATCCCCTTGATTTCCAAATCTTTGCCACCACAAAAAGAGCTCCTATAAATATTTTTTAACATAATGGTTCTTTTTTGACTTGTATGATCTCTTTGGAGTACAGGCCTAGAAGTGGTATTGCTAGGACAAAGGGTATGCACATTTTTATAGCCCTTTGGGCAAAGTTCCAAATTGCTCTCCAGAAAGGTTGGTTCGGTTCACAACTCCACCAACAATGCATTAGTGTTCCAATTTTCCCATATCCTCTGTAGCACTTAGAAATTACCAATTTTGTCATGTTAGTCCATCTGACAGGAGAGATGTGGTACATAAGAGTTATTTTGATTATCATTTCTGTAATAAATAGTGATCTAGATCATTTTTTAAATTTATTTTTTATTTTTAGTTTACAGCACCCAGTTCCACAAATTTTTGATTTCCAAAATTTTCTCTCCCTCTCTCTCCTCCCTCTTCCCCCCCTCCAAGACAGCATGTAGTCTGATATGTGTTCTACATGTATCTTCACATTGAACTTATTTACATAATAGTCACATTATAAATAAGAATTATAACTAAGGAATCAATCATGCGAAAGAAGAAGCAAAACCAAAAAAGAAGGAAAAAAAAGAGAGAGAGAGAAAGTGGTTTGCTTTGATCTGCATTCAGACTATTTAATTCTTTCTCTGGATGTGTACAGCTTTTTCCATCATGAGTCTTTGAACCTTGCATTGATTAGAAAAGCCAAGTTTATCAAAGTTAGAGCCTTACAGAAACCATGTGCCTTTACTCTTGTATAATGTTCTCCTGTTTCTGCTCCCCTCACTCAGCATCAGTTCATATCAGTCTTTCCAGCTTATAATGAAATCCATCTGTTCCTCTCTTCTTATAGCACAACAATATCCCATTAAATTCATTTACCACAACACATTTACCCATTCCCCAATTGATGGACATCCCTTTGATTTCCAGTTCTTTGCCACCACAAAAATAGCTGATATAAATATTTTTGTACATACAGGTCCCTTTCCCACTTGTGTGATCTCTCTGGGATATAGTCCTAGAAGTGGTATTGCTGGGTCAAAAGGTATGCACATTTTTATAGCCCTTTGGGCATAGTTCCAAATTGCTCTCCAGAATGGCTGGATCACTTTACAACTCCACCAACAATGTAGCACTGTTCCAGTTTTTTCACATCCTCTCCAACATTTATAATCTTCCTGTTTTTTTTGATGTTAGCCAATCTGACAGGAGAGATGTGGTACCTAAGAGTTGTTTTTCTTTGCATTTCTCTAATCAATAGTGATATAGAGCATTTTTCCATATGACTATAGATATCTTTAATTTCTTCCTCTGAAAACTGCTTATTCATATCTTTTAACCATTGCTCAATAGGGGAATGACCTGTGTTCCTATAAATTTGATTCAGATCCCTGTGTTCTTATAATTTTTATTCTTTTCTCTATGTATTTGAGAAATGTGAGGCCTTTATCTGAGACACTGGTTGTAAAAAATTGTTTGCCAGCTTTCAGCTTCCCTTCTAATGTTGGTTGCATTGATGTTTTTGTTTCTGCAAAAATATTTCAATTTAATGTAATAAAAATCATCCATTTTGAATTTCATAATGTTCTCTATCTCTACTTTAGTCATAAATTCTTCCATTATCCATAAATGGAACAGCTAAACTATTCCTTACTCTCCTATGTTGCTTACAATATCAGCCTTTACACCTAAACCATATACCCATTTTAATTTTGTCTTGGTATATGGTGTAAGTTGGTATATAGTGTAAGTATTTCCAGCAGTTTTTGTGAAACAGTGAGTTCTTATCCCAGAAGCTAGTCCTTTGGTTTATCAAAGAGTAGATTGCTATAGTCATTGACTACTGTGTCTTGTGTACCTAACCTGTTCCACTTATGCACCATTCTCTTTCTTAGTAGGTACCAAAGAGCTGTGATAATTGCTGCATTATAATATAAATTAAGATCTAATATGAGGGGCAGAGCCAAGATCAGTGGGTGAAAACAGGGACTCACTTGAACTGTCCCCCAAATCCCTCCAAATGCCTATAAAAATGACTCTAAACACATTCTAGAGCTGACAGAGTGAAAGAAGTCTCCTGTCCAAGCCAGCCTGGATGGTCGCTGAAAAGCTTCTATTACCCCATGCTAAGAGAACAGTGCAGCCCATTGTGGGCCCCTCCAGGACAGACCAGGCCAGAGAAGACCAGGCAGAGCAGGTCTCAGGGCCCTGAATCACTGAGCTGTGGTGTTTTCCAGATTTCTCAACCCACAAACACCAAAGACCACATAGCAGATCAGTGGGAAAATTGTTGGACTTGGGTGAGAGAAGGGCACTGTCCAACCCCAGCCTGAGGTTATGGAGGTAGCTGCAGTGGTGGCCCCAGAAGCAGCAGTGGTGGCTGCTTATGGAGCTCCAAGTCCACAGATGGTGGGGGGCATTCAAGTGGCTGATCAGAGCAGGAGCGCAGGGATCTTTTTGCTGGTCATGAGGCAGGATTCCCTTGCTTTGCCCTGTTTGAATCTGGGTCAGCAGCTTGTTGGTGGTCCTTGTGGCAGGAGTAGCCCTGGTTTGGGTGGCTGTGGAGAGGGTGTCTTCATGGTAGTTACATGGCATAAAGGACTGCTTGCACTCACAGACCAGAGCAAAGCCCAGGAGACCAGTATCATACCACCTTAGAATAGAAGTAGCTCTGAAAACAGCAGCACAAAACCCCTGAAGCTTGGGACAGAGCCCTCTCCACTATGGAAGCAGTCATACCTTGACAAAGAGCTCAAAAATCAAGTAATTGGCTGGGAAAATGAGCAGGCAATATAAAAAATCAGACTACATAATCTTACTTTGGTGAAAAACATCAAAACATACAGCCAGAAGAAGTCAATAAAGTCAAAGATCCTACATCAAAAGCCTCCAAGAAAAATATGAGTTGGTCTCAGGCCATGGAAGAGCTCAAAAAATTTGGCAAATCAAGTAAGAGAAGTAGAGGAAAAATTAGGGAGAGAAATGAGAATGATGCAAGAAAATCATGCTAAAGGAGAACCCCCAAAATACTGAAGAAAATAATAGCTTAAAAAAAGACTAACCCAAATGGCAAAAGAGGTCCAAAAGGCCAATGAAAAGAATACCTTAAAGGTAGAATTAGCCAAATGGTAAAGGAGTTGCAAAATATCACTGAATAAAATAATGCCTCAAAAATTAGAATGGAGTAAGTCAAAGCCAGTGACTTTATGAGAAATCAAGAAATTATAAAACAGAACCAAAAGAATGAAAAAAAAATAGAAGACAGTGTGAAATATTACATTGGAAAAACCACTAACATGGAGAATAGATAAAAATCATTGTACTACCTGAAAGCCATGATCAAAAAAAGAGCCTAGACATCATCTTTCAAGAAATTATCAAGGAAAACTATGCTGATATTCTGGAACCAGAGGGTACAATAGAAATTGAAAGAATCCACCAATTGCCTATTGAAAAACTCACCAAAAGAAAATTCCTAGTAATATTGTAGTCAAATTCCAGAGTTCCCACATCAAAGAGAAAATACTGCAAGCAGGCACAAAGGAAACAATTTGAGTATTGTGGAAGCACAATCAGGATAACACAAGATCTAGCAGCTTCTATCTTAAAAGATAGAAGGGCTTGGAATACAACATTCCAGAGGTCTAAGGAGCTAGGAGTAAAAGCAAGAGTCACTTACCCAGCAAAATTGAGTATCATGCTCCAAGGTAAAATATGGATTTTCAATGAAAAAGAGAACTTTCAAGCATTCTTGATGAAAAGACCAGAGCTGAATAGAAAATTCTACTTGCAAATACAAGAATCAAAAGAAGCATGAAAAGGTAAACAGGAAAGAGAATGAATAAGGGCCTCACTAAAGTTGAACTGTTTACATTTCTACATGGAAAGTTATGTGTAACTCGTGAGATATTACTCAGTATTTGGGTAGTTGAAGAGCATAGTGAAAAGTCCCATTTTGCTTGCCTTTACATTCAAAAGGTAAGATTCATCAAAGGTACTTGATTACCTCAGAATTCCAAAGGAGAAGACAACCCAAAAAGTCCTACCCTGATTACCGTTACACTAGGCCACCTTCCCTTGCATTTCTTTTCATTATTGATATTGTCAAATTTCTGTTCTTCCAGATGAAAATTTTTTCATTATTTTTTCTAGTTCTGTAAAATAATACATAGAATAATGGTGATATATAGAAATGCTGTTGATTTGTGTGGGTTTATTTTATATTCTGAAGCTCTGCTAAAGTGGTTTATTATTTCAAGTATTTCTTTTTAGTTATTTTCTTGGATTCCCTAAGTATACCATCTAATTATCTGCAAAGAGTAATAGCTTTTTTTTTCCTTTTCGCCTATTCTAATTCCTTCAATTTCTTTTTTCTCTTATTGCTAAAACTAAAATTTATAGTACCATATTGAATAACACTGGTGACAATGGACATCCTTGTTTCATCCCCAACCTTACTGGAAATACTTCTAGCTTATCCCCATTGCATATGACACTTGCTGATGGTTTTTCAATAGGTGCTACTTATGATTTGAAGGACAACTCCATTTATTCCTATGTTCTCATGTTTTTTTTAATAGAAATGGATGTTGTATTTTGCCATTTTTTTGTTTATCTCTTGAGATAATCTTATGGTTTCTGTTAGTTTTGGTTTTGATAATTGTCAATCATGCTAATAGTTTTCCTAATGTTGCACTAGCCCTACATTCTTGGTATAAATCCTAACCAGTCATAGATCAGTATTCTTAAGATAAGTGGCTGTAATCTCTTTGCTAATATTTTATTTAAAATTTTTCCATCTATATTCATTAGGAAAATTGGTTGGTAATTTTCTTTCTCTGTTTTTGTTTTTCATGGTTTACATATCACCACCATATGTGTATCATAAAAGGAATTTGATAGAACTCATTCTTCACCTATTTTCTCAAAGACTTTACATAGCATTGGAAGTATTTGTTCTTTAAATGTTTGGCAGAAATCACATGTGAATACAAATACCTCTGCAGCATTTTTCTGAAGGAGTCCATTGATGGCTTGTTCAATTTCTTTTTTTTTTCTAAAATGATGTTGAGTATTTTATTTCTCACTTCTGTTTTTCTTGGTCATTTATATTTTTGTAAATAGTCAACCATTTCATTAAGATTGTCAATTTTATTGGCATACAGTTGGGAAAATTAGCTCCTAATTATTGTTTGAATTTCCTTTTCACTGATTGTGAATTCACCCTTTTCATTTTTGATACTGGCAATTTGGTTTTCTTTTTTTAAAATCATATTTACCAAAGGTTTATTTATTTTATTTTTTTTCATAAAACCAGTTCTCAGTTCTATTTTTTTTTCCAAAGAGAAAAACAAAGTTTATTCCAGATTCGCCATAATGGGTAGTCTTAAGAAATCTCACCATTTGTGACACTTATTTTCACAAGCAGGCCAGATTCAATCTACTGAGCTAGATTGAATCTGAGCCCCTTCAGGGAGGCAAGATAGAATGGGATTAAGGGTGGGAAGTAGCTGAAGGCTACCTGGAGATAACAGGTAATGTAGGGCTAAGCTAATTTAGGGGTAAAAGCTTATGGCCTCAGGCAAAAGCCTCAGCAAGTGGGAAGATTCAAGGAGAATTCAAGGGAGTGCCCACAGTCTAAACCCCGTCATTTCCCCCTCAAACAAATGGTAACCAAATTCCTTTGGGGTAAAGGGTGAAGGTCTCAGCTTCTGAAATTTCTTCCTTTTGGCAAGGGGTGTAGAGTTGTCCCTGCCTCGATGGGTCCAGTTCAAAGGGTACACAGTCAATCATCTGGAAGTTGATGGCTTGAAGCCTGGAGGAGGCAAACCTGGCAAGGAGGTTAAGCAAACAAGGTACTAAATGAGCAGTATAAAAGTATAGAAAAAGGATAATTTCCCTGGAGTAATACACAACTTCCCTGTTGGGAATTAAATGTGACTATTTCATACCTAGCTCTCTTAACCACTTGTTCTGTGTACCACACTACCACAGGGTTCAAGTGTGTGTAGCACACCCGAAAAATAGGTCAGAGATATCTAAGAACAAGTCTTGATGTTTGGTGAGCCACTGGTGGCCCTCTGCTTCCAGGATGCTCTGAACTCAATGGGGAGTCAGAACTTCTAAGGGGTGGTCAACTGGAGGTTTAGAAACTTCATCAATTAGAATGGCTGTAGCAGCCACAGAGTCTAATTGTTTTAAAAAATAGGCTACCAGCTTGGGGTCTGGTTCTAGGGACCAGATTAGGACTCCCAAAGCCTGTCCTCTCCTTTCAACAACATACAGAGTGAAAAGTTTTTCTAAATCAGTTAAAGCTAATGCTGTAGTGTTGTGCCAAAAAAAAAGCAAGCGAGACCCGGATATAAATTTGGATGTGGATTTATTCAAGCGCACGACTGTTGGGAGTAATTACTCAAATCGAGCAACCCCGAACTGGGGAAGAGAGAGGGTACTTAAAGGGAAAGAACACAATTTGATTTCCATGGAGGTGGGAACACAAACAGTGGGACAAGTTTAGGCAGGATTATTTCCATGGAGAAGGGAACACAAGCAGTGGGGTCCATGAAGATGGGAGTAAAAACAGTGGGGTGAGCTGGGGCAAGAAAGAGAAACTGGAGGAAATTGGTGGGGGGGGGGTTGGGCATAACGTTCCCCAATTTTTTTTCAAAGTGTGTCAATTCCTTGACACATTCTCAGGGGATCTGTCACAACAATCAGGGGGACTTGGATTTGCAAATTGGTAATGGAGATCCCTAACTAACAGCAGTTTAACAGAGTTTATGCAGGACTTGACAAATTACAGAAAATGATTAATGAGGCAGGGGCCCACAACCAGAGCTATAGTGAGGAGGAGGAGGGGACCAGCCAGGGTCGTCACCAGTGTATTGAGCTAAGGGAATGTACGGAACAGGGACTGATACCAGTTCTCAGAGTTTTCCAGATCCCTTTGTCTATTGGCAATATTTTGGCGTACCAACCTCAGGCTTTCCCACACCACCCCAGAGTTGTTAGCATAGAAACAACAAGCCTCTCCCAGGGCCACACATAGGCCACCCTGCTTGAGAAAAAGAAGGTCAAGGCCTCTGTCCTTCTGGAGGGCCACCTCCACCAATGAGTCCACTTGTTTTTCTAGGACTGAGATGAACTACTCTATGTGGGAGACGTCAGTGTTTACCTGTGCACTTAAGGTCTTATAGTTGAGATCTCCTTTGACTAGGGCTGCTGTTCCAGTGGTGGCGGAGCCCACAAACCCCAGGCCCACTAAGATGGGGATGAGGAGTGTAAGCCATGTATTGCTCACCTTTGACGGTAACTTGGTTGCCGTTCAGCGGAAAAATAGCACCAGCCTTCCTCACCCAGGAGGAGGGAAACCTGGGGAATTATGGCCACCAAGATGCACAGGGGGCCCTCCGGGTGTTGTTGGTGTCTGAGGAACACAGTAGCAGAGACACACTGGGTAAGGCCATCGTGACACGCCCACCAGGCTCCTGGGGGGGCCAGGAAGTAGTCTGAGCTGGATGCCTGAAACTCCTGAGTTCCTTTGCAAATGGAGCCATACTGAAAACTGGATAAAGTGGTGTTAGATGATGTAAGGCAAAGACCTGTTCCCTGCACATCCCCAAGGGTGAGCCATGGTTGGTTCCACTCGCAGTTCTCTGTGTTGGAGGTAGGGGTGATGGAGGCATTTAGTGCCACCACTACATAGTAAGGAGGCTGGGGCTTAACACAGATTCAACAATTTTTGCCCACTATGTGGTTAGAACTGTTAAGTGTCTAATGAACAGCCGATAAAAGGGCAAGCAAGGAAACCTGATAGGTGTGGGGTTCCTGGGTAATAGGTGTTGGGGCAGGGATGGCTAGGTTCCCTAATGGGGCAGGGATAGCCAGGTCCCCTATTGGGCCAATGGGATGGGGACCTGGTAAAGGCTTCTCAGTCACAGTCAGGGTCACTGTCTCTCCCACATGTGGCAACCCCATGGTCTCCCAAGGGATATTAATGAGTCCCAGTACCCGAGAGACCAGGCCTCTCCAGGCAGGGTCGAAAGGGTTTAGGACAATAAGATCGAGTTTGGGGTGCCAGGGGTTGGACCTGATTGTACAGATATGGAGTAACGGGTCTGAGCCCCCAATGCTGCCTACTGGGACACACAGGAAGTCACTAGGGTCAGTTGAGGGAGGTTGTAGGCCATGACACAATGGCAGGCACATGTGGTTGG
Organism: Trichosurus vulpecula; assembly: GCF_011100635.1. Taxonomy (NCBI): domain Eukaryota; kingdom Metazoa; phylum Chordata; class Mammalia; order Diprotodontia; family Phalangeridae; genus Trichosurus; species Trichosurus vulpecula. The sequence continues at coordinate 131,033,467 of NC_050578.1, read as the reverse complement.
GCATCCTGAAGTAGAACAGAGCAGGTAGCCTGCGTCTGCTGGTGGGCCCTCAAAAAGGGTATTGAGGGGGAGATGTATGTCTTCGTGACTTTGGAAAGTCAAAGACTGTTTGTTCCCTGTAGTGATTACCCAAGTAGAGCTTGGTTTGGGGGCATAGGGATTGCAGGGGACTCCAGGGGTAACAGGAGGATCAAGAAGAGGGTTGGAACAGTCTTAGCCTTTGGGGGTCACTGAGGGGCTCTACCTTACATTGTGTGGAAGCAGCTGCCTTCACACGGCTGTGGTGGAGCCAGACAGGAATCGACCAGAGGTCGCGTGTTTCCGGATTAGGATAGAGTCCCCAGGCTGGAAGCAGTGGAGGTGGTCAGAAGTTGGAATAGGCGGGGCTTCCTGGACAGATTTATGAAGCTGAGACTGGGTATGTTGCACATCCTGTAGGAACTTAATGAGGGAAGCATTAATAGGAGGGGGCCACCCAAAAAGAATTTCAGAGGGGTCAAATCTAGTTTATTAGGGGTTCATTGGCTGCGGAGCAGGGCCAGAGGGAACAGAGTGACCCAGTTCTCCTGAAACTCTTTAAGAGTGCAGTTTGCTCGTTCAACCTGACCAGAGCTCTGGGGCCACGGGCACAGTACAATTTCCATTCCACCCCTAAAGCTCTGGACACACCCCGAGAAATTTTGGCAACAATACTAGGGCCATTAAATGAGCCAATGCTAAGGGGAAGGCCGAAACCCATTCAAGAGTTTCCCAATGTTCCCCTGGTTGCGCTCCCAGCAGCCTTACCCCCAGTGGAGCTGTCTCTGCCTGTTTTGCGTTCACTTGGGCGCAGGATGCGCATCTGGTGACTGTGCTGGTAAGGATGTTATCTAAGTGGTGGATGTAATATTTGTCCCTGAGTAGCTCCCCCCACCCCCGTGTGATCTGACAGAGTCTTCCCACCCAATCCCTCCCCAAGACCTCAAGAACAAAAGTTTGGCCATCTCCCAAAACCTACCACCCAGACTCCTTCCCCCTGCTTTTTTTTTCTTTTGGCCGCTAAGGAATCATGCGAGGTTGAATAGGAGGAAGGAGGGGTGGCAGAGGGGAGGGGGTCTGAAACAAGAAGAAGGGGGGAGACTTCCAAGAGGGATGCTGCTCCGGCAGCGGCATCGGTTGCGCAGTTGCCGATTGCTTCGGGGGAGTTGCCGAGTTGATGGCCCAGGCAGTGGATAAGAAGATGTGAGGGGTCCGTTCTTTGTAAATAGACAGAAAAACCATTGGAGTCAGGAAGAAGTGTGGCAGGGTTAAGGGCTGATTTACCACAAAAGATGAAAGGGCTTAATGATGTCAGGGAGAGCAAATGCAGGGGCAGAGGTGAGGGCCCTTTTCAGGGAGTCAAAGGAGTTTTTGTTCTGCCAGGGTCCAGACTAGAGGGCCAGACCCAGCAGTAGAAGAGTAAAGGGGTTTAGCAAGGTCAGCAAACCCAAGGATCCAGAGACGGCAGTTCACGTACCTGCTTCTTGGTAGTAGGAACAGGAATGTTTAGGATGGCCTGGATACAAGCTTGAGAGAGAGAGTGATTTCCTGCCTCAAGGCAGTACCCAAGGTAGGAAACAGAGGTGCAACAGATCAGTGCCTTCTTGGCGGACACGCAGTAGCCGAGGGAATTTAAAAGAGACAGAAGAGAGTGAGTAGCTTGAAAGCAACCGTCCTCAGTAGATGTAGCTAACAAGATCATTAACATACTGAATGAGGGAGCAAGAAGGGTTAGATTCCCAGAAAGGCAAGAGATTCTGGTGGAGCGCTTCATTAAAGAGGGTGGGGGAATTTTTGAAACCCTGAGGCAACCTTGTTGAGATCAGCCGGCCAGAGAAGCCCGAAGAAGGGTCGACCCATGTAAAAGCAAAAAGGGGCTGGATTGCAGGAGCCAAAGGAATGGAGAAGAAAGCATCCTTAAGGTCCAAGACAGTGTACACAGTGTGGGTGGGTGGCAAGAGGCTGAGAAGGGTGTAAGGATGGCTTATTGACCTCCCAAAGATCTTGCACTGGCCGAAAGTCAGAAGTGCCAGGCTTTCTAACAGGAAGCAGAGGAGTGTTCCAGGGGGACTGGCACAGGACAAAGATGCCAGCCTCCTTGAGGCAGGAAATATGGAGAGCTACTGAGGAAAGAGAACGAATCCATCTGGAGGCTAGAAAAGCAGTTTTGGGTCTTGGGGGAGGGTTGCTGGAGGAGAGAAAAGCTGAGAGCTATGCCTCTGTGGGCTCCAGAAGACATGGGATACTGAAACCAGAGAGGCCATAGCTAGAAGCTAGAAGCCAGGAGGGTTAGATTCGGCCCAAACCCCAGGGACCAGGGAAAAAAGCAGTCCAGGTTGGGGCTGCCAGAAGCTGACTCAGTCAGCTCATGAAGGAGGGGAGGGCATTAGGAGGAGAGGTCAGGGCTAAGTCCAGGGAGGCTGACTCACCATGGTCTTCGGGTATCACAACTTGACAATAATAGCAGTTTCTGACAAATACCTTTTCTTTTTAAAGCTTTTTTTACCTGGACCTGACAAATTTTAATTTTAAAAGAATAACCTAAGAGCCAATTAGTCCTACTGACTTTAAAACCCAGGTTCAGAGGTCAGCTAGCTTCTGACTCCACTGTTCTCTCTCCTTCAGTAAAACTTCCACTTCCAGGCTTTTCCCAACTTATTGTACAAATAGGGATCCCAGTACTGCTGCTACAAAACCTGGAAGTTTATAACTTCTTAAATTAAACTTCTTTAAAGGACATGGTCATATAAAATGACTTAACAGTTTTCTAATCCCTTCATTATTTTAACAGTACAATTGTCAGTCTAACAACACTTGGAGAAATTGTTTCTCTAACAACACAGATGAACTTAACAGTTGTTACCAAGCAAAATGAACTTAACAGTTGTTACCAAGCAATATGACAAACTTTTAGAAATACAACAATACCATAAACAGATGTCATGCATTTAAACCTTTAAAATCATAATTAATTAATTACCAATCTGGCTGGATGTATTTCCACCTTCATCTTATCACCATTGACATAAACTTCACATCTGAGAAAATTCACATACGAAGCAATTCTATTTAACTTGAACGATTGTTTTTGCCAATCAATATACTAAATACTTTTAAAAATAAGAATACTATTACAACTTGGAATCACCTGTTATAACCAGGTCACTTTAAAGTGACACACTGGACCAATATTCATGTTAAATTTAATAGAACCTACTCACAGATCTTGTCCAAAGGGTGGGTGGACATAATCCCTTCCATCTCTCTATAGCTTCATCTCTTGGGTTTTTAACTCAAGCTATCAAGCCTTTTTACTCTAAGCTGCTTGCTCAAGACTTTAATTTACTAATCTTCCACTTTTATCACAGTCTCTCTTTTCCTTTTCCCATAAACTTTAGTGACAAGCAGTAAAATGAACTCTAATTTATCTTAAGCATTAAATTAGGAATGACATATCTTCACTTTTCACAATTAGTTCACTTCTTTTTCTGGTTGGGTCCCATTACACAAAAACTTTTCTCCTTTATGTAGGCAGAAAAAGGGTTAAAACACTTCTCTGGCTGTTTCTCTTTTTGATCTTAGGGAGGAGTTAACCCTTCCTTATCTTGAATTTTTTTTAGTGCAGAGAAGTTCAAAGGAACTTTTCCCAAGTACCTTTAAGTCTTTCTCCTGAGCGGTTACCTTTAAGTCTTTCTGCTCAGATAACTGCCTTTTTTTGAGTGAAAGTTATGCCAGAGCCCTGAGAAGTCAGTCTTAACACTTCTCAGGCTTTCTTTTCTCACACACCCTGTTTTCTCCCATCTTCAACATAAATCAATCTCCCCCCACAACTTGACTTTAACCTGTAGGTATTTCTCCTTACGATGGTAAATTTTAACCAGACTACGGACACATAGCCTGCTCTGCTCCCTCCTCAGGAATGCCAGTGTGATAGGGAGGGGCAAGGGGGGAGTTTACTGCCCACTACTGCAGCGGCTTACTGCTGTTGCTAATTCATAGACACACACATGCACAGGCACAGACAGACAAAATCACACAAACACAAAACGGAGAGACGCCCCAGGACAGATACACAGAAACCACAAATGGGCAGAGGCTAGACGTCTCTAGCGTGCCCAGAAGATCGGTGCTTTTTCAGAGGGGAGGGTCTGTCAGACTAATTAGGTCTGTCCCCCCACTTTACTTACCACTTAAGCCATACCCGGCCCCAAATCTCCACCAGAACCAGAAGGGAATTCCCACCGGAAACCAGAAACCTGACTCAACTTACCTCTGGGGCTCTGGAACATCTCATAGACTGGCCCCCCTAGAGGTCTGGACCCACTAAAGTCTGAATAGAGGGCAGGTTGGCGTCAGGGGGTGGGTTAGTTCTCCTCCCTCTCGAGCACTTGGGGCTCTGAGACGTCTGGCCTAAAAGTCAATTATTAACGTCTCAGAGGCCGGCTCCCCTTAGAGGTCCAGACGAGGAGACACCCACTACCTGAGGACAAGACCCTACCTGGCCCAGGTCTTGGGGGGTGCCACAGGCCACCCCCAAATCTCGCTGAGGCCTCCAGAATTGTCATGCCCAAGAAAAGCGAGCAAGACCCTCATATAAATTTGGATGTGGATTTATTGAAGAGAGTGACTGTTCAGAGTAATTACTCAAATTGAACAGCCCCAAGCTGGGGAAGAGAGAGGATACTAAAAGGGAAAGAACACAATTTGATTTCCATGGAGATGGGAACACAAACAATGGGACAAGCTTAGGCAGGATTATTTCCGTGGAGAAGGGAACACAAACAGTGGGGTCCATGGAGATGGGAGTACAAACAGTGGGGTGCATATAAATGGGAGTAAAAACAGTGGGATGAGCTGGGGCAAGAAAGAGAAATTGGAGGGGGGCAGGGCATAACAATAGTGCTGGTCAATTTAGTTTTGAAAGTCTCAAAAGCTTTATTCTGGTCCAGCCCTATCTCTAGAGGGAGTGAGTCACCACCTTGAGTAGCAATTAATAGTTGCAGTCCCTCCCAGGCCTTGGGTTTAATTAGATATTGACTGCAATGGGGTAATACTTTAGAATCTTGGAGCAGAACTATACCTGGGGTGGCAGAAGTGGCTCACCCAGGAATTCCCTGATTCCAAAGTATTCTCTTAACTGTCTCCTACACCTCTGTCGGAACATGTGTAGGTCTGGTGAACTGAGGGAAAAGGAAAATAAGAGGCTTAATCAGAGAAAATTGGCTCCCCAATTTCAGCATCAGGGCCCTTCTCAACAAGGGGGCAGGGCCAGAGGAGAGCATAAGGAAGGAGTGTTCAAACAACAGATCCTCAAGTAGGCCAGGGAGAGGATATGTCTGGAGACATCCCTTAATTTCCCCTTTGATGCCTGTGACCTGATGGGTCTAGGGGAGAGGAGGGCTAGAGTAATTAGTTAGAACAAGCCAATGCAGCCATGATAAAGTGGGTAATCTTACCTTCAGCCCTGATTTTGCCCAGGGCTTGGAGAGAAAGGTGGAGAAAGTGGGAGTGCTGCCAAGCCCCAGGATCCCCTGTCATTCCAAGTCTTGAGAAGACTGGAGGATAGCCTACTGGGAGGGGTGGCTCCACCACTTTTCCAAACTCCAATGCCATTTCTGGTCACATGGGCATGGTCCCAGAGCATTGGTTTCTGGGGCTCCTTCAGGGGTGGGTGCCTTGGAAGGGCACTCCTTGGACCAGTGACCTTCCTTGTGGCATTGAAAGCAGGTTTCCCCACTGCCCAAGTTGAAGGCTTCATCTGAGGAGGTGCCCAGTATGGGCATAGGGGCATTCCTTGGACCAGTGACCCTCCTTGTGACATCAAAAGCAGGTTTCCCACTGCCCAAGTTGCCAGGCTTCCTCCAAGGTGGGGAATGGGGTACTGTGGAAGGAAGTTCCTTGGGTCTTTTCCTGGCCATGGCAGCAGCCAAGAATTGAGCATGTTCTCTCTCTCTAGCTCTTTCCCTGTGTTCTCTTTCCTCTGCTGCAACTAGGTCTCTGTTGTTAAGGCCTCCAAAGGCCATCTCCAGTAATTGGGCCTGCGATGTTTTGGGTCCCATTGCCAATTTATGCAGTTTATTCCTAATATCTGGGGAAGACTGATTAATGAAATGCAGGCTAAGCACTGTTGTCCCTTCAAAAGAATCATGATCCACATTTTTATACTTTTTAATAACTTCTACTAGCTGGTCTTGGAAAAGGGCAGGGTTTTCCTCTTCTCCCTGAGCAATTTCCCTAATTTTTTGAAATGCTGTTCTTAGGCCTTCAAAAAGGCAAATTACCATATGGTCCCTCTTTCCCCTATCTTCACTCTTTTAAGAGTCCCATCCAAGGTCACTAGTGGGAGCAGCAGCTGTTTCTGGGGGTATTTTGTGGGGTCATTGCTAACCAAACGATCCTCAAATTTTGGAGCTTGTTGCCATATTTTCCTCTTCAGTGGTACAACAGATAGAGAAGAGGATATGCGAATCACCCCAAGAAAGCTCGAATTGTAGGGACAGATCCCTAAAATCCTCAGTAAACTTAGTAGGGTCTTCTGAGTTCCTCCAGTTTCTCTTTAACTTGAATGAGATCCAAAATGGAAAATGGAACATACACTCTAATTGTCCTGCTAGGGGAGGCATAATCAACGAAGCAATATCATTATTTAACATATATGCACCAAGTGTTATAGCATCCAGTTTTTTAGAGGAGAAGTTAAGGGGGTTACAGTAAGAAATAGACAGCTAAACTATATTAGTGGAGGTTCTCAACCTCCCCTTTTCTGAACTTGATAAATCTAATCTCAAAATAAACAAGAAAGAAGTTAAGAAGGTGAATAGAATTGTAGAAAATGCAGTTATGATAGACCTCTGGAGAAAACTGCATGGGGATAAAAAGGAATATACTTTTTTTCTCAGTGATACATGACACATGCTCAAAAACTGATTATATGCTAAGACATAAAAACCTCACAATCCAGTGCAGAAAGGCAGAAATAGTCAATGCATCCTTTTCAGATCATGATGCAATAAAAATTATTTGTAATAAAGAACCTTGGAAAAATAAACCAAAAATTAATTATAAACTAAATAATCTAATCCTAAAGAATGAGTGGGCCAAAAAACAAATCATAGAAACAATTAGTAAGTTCATTCAAGAGAATTACAATAATGAGACAACATACCAAAATTTACGGGACACAGCAAAAGCAGTTCTTGGGGGAAGTTTTATATCACTAAATGTTTACAAGAATAAAATAGATAAAAAGTCAATCAATGAATTGGGCATGCAGCTGAAAAACCTAGAAAAAGAACAAATCGAAAATCCCCAATTAAATACCAAATTATAAATACTGAATATGAAAGGAGAGATTAATAAAATTGAAATCAAGAAAATTATTATATTAATGAATAAAACTAAGATTTGGTTTGATGAAAAACAAACAATAAAATTGATAAACCTTTGGTCAACTTGATTAAAAGATGAAGAAAACCAAATTACCAGTATCAAAAGTGAAAGGGGTGAATTCACCTCTAATTAAGAGGAAATAAAAAAAATAATTAGGAAGTATTTTGTCCAATTGTATGACCATACATTTAAAAACCTTAGGGAAATGGATGACTATTTACAAAATATAAATTGCCCAGGTTAACAGGAGAGGAGGTAAAATACCTAAATGACCTCATCACAGAAAAATGAAATTGAGCAAGCCAACTTCCTAGGAAAAGATCTCCAGGGCCAGATGGTTTTACATGTAAATTCTATCAAACATTAAAAGAACAATTAATTCTTATACTGTATAGACTATTTGGGAAAATATGTGAAGAAGGACTGCTACCAAATTCTTTTTGTGACACTAATGTGGTACTAATTCCCAAACCAGGATTATTCCACTAATGAATATTGACACAAAAATCTGAATAAATTATTAGCAAAAAGATTGCAGCAACTTATCAGGAGAATACTACATTACAACCAGGTAGGATTTACTCCAGGAATGCAAGGCGGGTTCAATATTAGGAAAACTATCAGCATAATTGATCATATCAACAACAAAACTAGCAGAAACCACATGATCATCTTAATAGAAGCAGAAAAAGCCTTGGACAAAATACAACACACATTCCTATTAAAAACACTAGAAAACATAGGAATAAAAGGAGCCTTCATAAAATTATAAATAGCATCTACCTAAAACCATCAGCAAGCATTATATGTAATTTGGCACTAAGAATGTTAGCTTTAGCATTAAGAGAAGAAAAAGAAATTGAAGGAATTAAAATAAGCAAAGAGGAAACTAAATTATCACTTTTTGAAGACAACATGATGATTTACTAAGAGCATCCTAGAGAATCAAGTAAAAAACTACTTGAAAAAATAAAGAACTTTAGCAAAGTTGCAGGATATAAAATAAACCCACATAAATCCTCAGCATTCCTACACATTACTAACAAAGCTCAACAGCAAGAGATAGAAAGAGAAATTCCATTTAAAGTTATTGTAGCCACTATATGAACACAATTGTGAAACACTTTTCACACAAATAACTTTAATAAATAAATTCACAATAATGATAAATTAACAAATAAAAACCACATCGTGATTCAGCTGAGTTAATATAATAAAAATGACAATTTTATGTAAATTAATTTACTTATTCAGTGACATACCAATTGAACTACCAAAAAATTATTTTACAGAGCTGGATAAAATAATAATGAACTTTATCTGGAAGTACAAGAGGTCCAGAATATGAGGGTAATTAATGAAAAGAAATGCTAGTGAAGGTGGCCTAGCCATACCAGATATTAAGCTGTACTATAAAGCAGCAGACATAAGAAACAGAGTGGTGGATCAGTGGAATAGGTTAGGCACACAAGGTGCAGTAGTCACTGACTATAGCTGTCTACTCTTTGATAAATCCAAAGAATCCAGCTTCTGAGCTAAGAATTCACTATTTCACAAAAAACTGCTGACAAAATTGGAAAACGATAGGGCAGAAACTGTGCATAGACCAATATCTTATACCATACCCAAATAAAGTCAAAATGTGTTCATGTTTTAGGAATAAAGGCTGATACTATAAGAAATTTGGGAGAGCAAGGAACAGTTTACCTATCAGATTTATTGGAAAGGAAACATTTCGTGATACCAAAAGAGATAGAGAGCATTACAAAATGCAAATGGATAATTTGGATTATGTTATTTGAAAAGTTTTTTTATAAAAATGCCAATGCAAGAAAGATTAAGAGGGAAGCAGAAAATTGGGAGGAGATCTTTACAACCAGTGTCTCTTATGAAGGCCTCATCTCTAAAATATACAGGGAACTGAGCCAAATTTATAGGAATACAAGTCACTTCCCAATTGAGAAATGGTCAAAGGATATGAACAGGCAATTTACAGAGGAAGAAATTAAAGATATCTATAGGCATATGAAAAAAATGCTCTAATCACCATTGACCAGAGAAATGCAAATGAAAACAACTCTTAGGTACCACATCTCTCCTGTCAGATTGGCAAACATGACAAAACAGAAAAATGAAAAGTGGAAAGGATGTGGGAAAATTGGAACACTGTTACATTGTTGGTGGAGTTGTGAACTGATCTAGCCATTTTGGAGAGCATTTTGGAACTATGCCCAAAGGGCTATAAAAATTGACCCAGCAATACCACCTCTAGGGTTATATCCCAAAGATATCACACAAGTGGGAAAGCAGCTCTTTTTGTGGTAGCAATGAATCGGAAATCAAAGGGATGCCCATCAATTGGGGAATGGCTAAACAAGTTGTGCTGTCTGAATGTAATGGAATACTATTGTGCTATAGGAAATGGGAAAGATATGGACTTCATAATAACCTAGAAAGACTTACATGATATGATGCTGAGTGACTGGAGCAGAACCAGGAGAACATTGTACACAACCACAGATACATTGATTCCGTGATGACTAACTTCTATAGACCTGGCTCTTCTCAGCAATACAAGGTTCAGTGACAACTCCAAAAGACTCATGATGAAGAGAGCTATCTACATCCAGAGAAAGAACTATGGAGTCTGAATGCAGATTTAGGCAAATTTTGCTCTACTCATTCTTTTTTTCTTTTTTGTTTTTTTTTCTTCTTTCTCATGATTCATTCCATTGGCCATAAATCTTCTTTACAACTTGACTATTGTGTAAATAAGTTCGGTGCGAAGCTATATGTAGAAGATATATTGGATTCCATCCAGTCTTGGCGGGGAGGGAGAAGGAGAGGAAGAGGAAGAAAATCTGGAACTCAAGAACATGCGGAACTGAGTGTTATAAACTAAAAATAACAAATCTTGATTAAAAAAAACAAAAAAAACATAAACTACAAAATGAATCTATATAAAGAAAGTCCTGCTCACGAGGCTTCCACTATTGATTTAAACCCCACATGAATGATTTAATTTGGTTTGATATTAGTTTTCCTTGAGCAAACACTGCACAGCTATACTCTCTTGTCTGAAATACCAATTGGTACCCTTAATCACAAGACAGAATTTGGAAGGAATATGATAAATACATCATTTCTACTTGGGGAAAACTGAAGCGTAAGCAGACCTAGGTTCAGTTCCTGCTTTAACTTGAATTAGCTTGACTCCTGTGCCATGCTATTCTCAGTGTTTCAGATAACTCTTTAAGACTATTAAGATGGAGAGAAGGTTCTGATTCATGTGTGTAAGAGAAACTTTCTCCCTGGGAGTACTATATAACAAAGAAATTACAGGTTGGGTTTTTACATGAAAACATTATGTTGACATATTTACATATTGTGAAAAAATTCAAAATATAATTGTTCATGCTGTTTAGTCATTTCAGTCATGCCCAACTCTTTGTGACACAATTTGAAGTTTTCTTGGCAAAGACACTGGAGTTGTTTGCCATTTTCTTCTCCAACTCAATTTACAGGTGAGGAAACTGAGGCACCAGGGTTAAGTGACTCACATCACTAGTAAGTGTCTGAGGCTGGATTTGAAATCAGGTCTTCCTGACTTCAGGTCAGGTGCTCTAACCAGTGTGCCACTTATGTCTACATAAATGCATGTGCATTTGTACATAGACATTCATATATATATATATATATATATGTGTGTGTGTGTGTGTGTGTGTGTGTGTGTGTGTGTGTGTGTGCATGTATACATGTGCCTATATATGTATGCAGTTTTTATGTATAGATGTGTATGAATTTGTGTGTGTAATTTATTTTGGATGATGTCTGATTTCATTAGTAAAGGGAACTCCCAGTAAGGAAACATACCAAATCAGATAAGCAGCTAAAAGATATTCTGATTCCTGTCATTGAAGGACCAGTGTTTTAAAGATAATAGTATAGCTGTTCTGGCTACAGTCTGGCCCAACTGCAAACTAACAGACCAACCTGTGGCTTTAGCTTCTCAACATTTGCCAAACACTGACTGATATTACAGCACAGTTTGGTCATGGGAATGACATGATTTAACCAAACAAAACAATATGTACTATTTTAGTTGATGGATGGGGTGAAACTCCATGGCAAACCTTTTCTTCTTTCTCTTATGTTTTCTTTGTTCAGGTTTGGTCACATCACATTTCCCTGACCAGAGTTTGGAACTAAAATTGAGTTCTTTCAAAGGTTGCAAGCTAAAGAGTAGGAATTCCATTTGGGCCAGCACTTACCATTTATTTCAATTCAGATAACATTCTTAAAAAGTGGTTTCTTAAAAATGTTTTCTTCTTAATAAATTATCATGCGCTATAATAAAGCATGAAGACAGGCATCTATCAACAAATCTATTATTAAATGCTCTGTTCTGTATCATCTTGGCAATTTTTTACAATAAACATCTTTACAAGTATTTTAATGCAATTGTGAAGTCATCCATTTTTAATATTATTAAAAAGATTTTAAACATTGAAAAAAAGAGTAGCCTAGTGCACTGAAAGGTTAAAGTTTAAAAAGACTTGCCCAGGGTCACTCAGTAATTGTGTGTCAGAAGTAAGACTTAAACCCAGCCCTTTCCAAACTGTCTCATTACGTGTCTATCTGTATAACATGTACTTTGCAAATGTACATTCAAAAATTATTTCATTTCATGTCCTAGTAACTTTTTATGTCTATCATTTTTTTCTGTGATAATGATTGTTATCCAGTCATTTTTCAATCATGTTCAACTCTTTGTGGCCCCATTTGTCATTTTCTCTGCGTGGTTTGCAATTTGCCTCTCCAGTCCATTTTACAGATGAGGAAACTGAGGCAAATTGAGTTAAATGATTTGCCCTCGGTAACAGAGAGTTACCGAGGCCAGATTTGTGAGGCCAGATTTGAACTCAAGAAGATGAGGCTTCCTGATTCCATGCTCAGCACTTTATACACTAAGCTACTATGTTTGAATTGTTTCCTAAGTAGCTATGATGCATATGTTCTTCCAATTTCTGTCTTGTGATGGATGACACTCATTGGTAGCTCAGACAGGAAAGGGAAGCAGTGTGTTGTACTCAGGGGAGATAGCAAAACTAAATCATCTGCATAGGGTTGAGACCCCGGTTGGTAATCTCATTAGCAGTACTTTATTATTCATTAAATGGGAGTATCAAGAACAGTTATCAGTGCTTCTAGAATGTGATGTAAGGCTCTGAGAACCTCTAAGTTCATGAGTACTAAGAGAGTGTTAAGTGTGGAAGTATTCTCTTCATTGCCCTAAATGGCTTAGGGTTTTTAAATCCCCAAGCACCACACAGCTGAGAAATGAAAAGAAATAAAAACATATTTATGTTCGAAATAAGAAATAGGAAGTCTGACAAAAACTGGAATATAAGTTAAAAGTGCTGATAATTAAAATGAATACCTTGAAATATCATAAAATATGAAATAATCAGACTTTGAATCACCAGGCACATTTTTGCATTTTGTGGTTTAGTGGATATTGAATAAGGTAACGTGTATTGTCCTGAAATATATCTCTTTTTAATACCAAAGTAATTTACATAAATCTAGCAAAATATGCATAGTATTGACTCTGCCTGGAAATGATAGTCTCAATTAAAATATGCATGTATATATATAAATACATGGGAAAATAGGAATGTGTTCTTTTGGGATGCATCCCCGCAGACTAGTACTACTTATGATTTATTCAGGAATCTTTATTAAACACCTACAATTTTTAAGTGTCCATGCTAGTGAAATAAGGAAAAAGAATTCCTGGTCTTTGAGGGGCTCACATTCCAATGTTCACAGGAAAGGAATGATAGAACTTTTAAACACATAAAGGTGTTTACTATAGCTCAAATGGAGCCACTGACTTGAAAAAAATGTAAACAAAACAAAGCAAACAAACAAGCAACTATCAATAACAAAAAAACCCATCACCTAGCCAAGCTCAGCTTCTGCCTAGATATGTAAGACAAAGGGAGACTTTTTCATTTCCCTGGAATTCGTACCCCTATTTACCAAAAAAAAGTAGCTATATTAATCATAGATAGGGTTAATTGGAAAGAACACTTCTTTTGTGATTTTTTTTTTTACCTTTTAGTTTACAATTCTAAGTTCCAAAAGTTTAGAGCTCCAAATTTTCTCCCTCTTCCTCTCCTCTCCCCTGCCCCTGAAGACAGCATGTAATCTGTTATTAGTTCCATCTATACCTTCACATTAAACTTATTTACACAATAGTCAAGTTGTAAAGAAAAATTATAACCAATGGAATGAATCACGAGAAAGAAGAAACAAAACCAAAAAAAGGAAAAGAAAAAGAGAGCAATCAGTTTGCCTCAATCTGTGTTCAGACTACCTAGTTCTTTCTCTGGATGTGGATAGTTTTTTCCATCATGAGTCTTTCTGAGCTGTCTTTGAACATAGTATTGTTGAGAAGTGCCAAGGCTATCAACTTTAGTCATCATAATCTGTAATTGTGTATACTGTTCTCCTGGTTCTGTTCCCTGCACTCAGCATCAGATCACTTAAGTCTTTCCAGGTTCTTATGAAGTCCGTCTACTCCTCATTTCTTATAGCATAATAGTATTCCATTACATTCATGCACCACAAATTGGTTAGCCATTGCCCAATTGATGGGCATTCCCTTGATTTCTAATTCTTTGCCACTACAGAAAGAGCTGCTGGAAATATTTTTTGTACATACAGGTCCATTTCCTACTTGTATGATCTCTTTGGTGTACCATCCTGGAAGTGGTATTTCTGGGTCAAAGGGTATGGACTTTTTTATAGCCCTTTAGGCATAGTTACAAATTGCTCTTCAGAATAACTGGATCAGTTCACAACTTCACCAACAATGTACTAGTGTTCCAATTTTCCCACATCCTTTCAGCATTTATGATTTTCCTGTTTTGTCATGTTGGCCAATCTGACAGGAGAGATGTGGTACATAAGAGGTCTTTTGATTTGCATTTCTCTAATCAATAGTGATTTAGATTTTTTTTCATAAGAATATGGAAATCTTTAATTTATTCCTCTGAAAACTGCCTGTTCATGTCCTTTTGCCATTTATCAATTAGGGGATGACTTATATTCATATAAATTTGACTCAGTTCCCTGTACATTTTAGATATAAAGCATTTATCAGAGACACTAGTCGAAAAAATTCCTTCCCAATTTTCTGCTTCATTCCTAATCTTTGTTGCAAAGGCTTTGTACAAAAACTTTTTAATTTAACATAATCAAATTATCCATTTTGCATTTCATAAAACTCTCTTTTTCTTCTTTGGTTACAAATTCTTCCTCTTTCCATAATTTTGACAGGTAAACTATTCCTTGGTCTCCCAAATTGCTTATAGTATCAGCCTTTATTCCTAAATCATGAACACATTTTGACTTTATTTTGATATACAGTAGATATTGCTCTGTGCCCAATTTCTGCCATGCTATTTTCCAGTTTCCCCAGCAGTATTTGTGAAATAGTAAGTTCTTATCCTAGCAGCTGGACTTTGGTTTTATCAAAGACTAGACTGCTATAGTCACTGACTGCTGCATCTTGCGTACCTAACCTGTTCCACTGACCCACCACTCTGTTTCTTAGCCCATATCAAATAGTTTTGATGACTGCTGCTTTATAATACAGGTTAATATCTGGTATGACTAAGTCCCCTTCTCTAGCATTTCTTTTCCTTAATTCCCTTGATAATCTGGATCTTTGGTTTTTCAGATGAATTTTTTTATTATTTTATTCAGCCCTGTAAAATAAGTTTTTGTTAGTTTGATTGGTATGGAACTGAATAAGTAAATTAATTTAGGTAAAACTGTCATTTTTATCATATTAGCTCATCCTAACCAAGAGCAACTTGTTTTTCCATTTATTTAGATCTGACTTTATTTGTGTGAAAACTGTTTTATAATTGTGTTCATATAGGCCCTGGGTTTGTCTTGTCAGGTAAACTCTCTAATATTATGTAGGATCTACAGTAACTTTTTTTTTATAAATTTCTTTATTTATTTTTAGTTTACCACACACGGTTCTACATAGTTTTGAGTTCCAGTTTTTCTCCCCTCCCTCCCCCCTCCCTCCCCAAGATGGCATGAAGTCTCATATAACTGTCATGTATAACTTCGTATTGAATTAATTTATGCACTAGTCAAGTCGTGGAGAAGAATTTTGACCAATGGAATGAATCATGAGAAAGAAGAAACAGAACCAAAAAAAAAAAAAACAAAACCCCAAGACAAAAACAAAAGAGAAGCAGAAAAGGCGAGCATGTAGTGTGCCTCAGTCTGTATTCAAACTTCGCAGTTCTTTGTCTCGATGAAGATAGCATTCTCCATCATGAGTCCCCTGGAGTTGTCCTTGCCCCTTAGGTTGCTGAGAAAAGCGCAGTATGTCAGTAACTTTAAATGAAATTTCTCTTTCCATCTTATGTGGTTGGGCTTTGTTTTATATACATATATATATAGATAGATATAGATATAGATATAGATATAGATATAGATATAGATAGATAGGAATGCCGATGATTTATGTGGGTTTATTGTATATCCTGCAACTTTGCTAAAGTTATTTATTATTTCACATAGTTTTTACATCATCTGCAAAGAATGATAACTTAGTTTCTTCATTGCCTATTCTAATTCCTTCAATTTCTTTTTCTTTTCTCTTATTGCTGAAGCTAACATTTCTAGTACCAAATTGAATGATGGGGGTGATAATGGATATCCTTGTTTCACCCCTGATCTTATTGGAAATGCATCTATCTTATCCCCATTACATATGATGCTTGCATGTGGTTTTAGGTAGATTCTACTTGAGATTTTAAGGAAGACTCTGTTTATTCTTATACTTTCTAGTGTTTTAAATAGGAATGGTGTTGCATTTTGTCAAAAGCTTTTTCTGCATCTATTGAGATTATCATAACTTTTCTGTTATTTTTGTTCTTGATATGATAAATTATGCTGATAATTTTCCTAATATTGAACAAGCCTTGCATTCCTGGAATGAATCTTACCTGGTCAGAGCATATTATTGTTTTATTGTTTTTCCATTTAATTAGATCTGACTTTATTTGTGTGAGAAGTGTTTTGTAATTGTGTTCATATAGGCCCCAGGTTTGTCTTGGCAGGTAGACTCCCAAATATTTTATAGTGTCTACAGTAACTTTAAATGGAATTTCTCTTTCTATCTCTTGCTGTTGGGCTTTGTCAGTAATGTATAGGAATGCTGAGGATTTATGTGGCTTTATTTTATATCCTGCTACTTTGCTAAAGTTGTTTATTATTTCAAGTAGTTTTTTACTCGAATCTCTAGGATTCTCTAAGTAAATCATTGTATCATCTGCAAAAAGTGATAATTAGTTTCTTCTTTGCCTATTCTAATTACTTCAATTTCTTTTTCTTCTCTTAATACTAAAGCTAACATTTCTAGTACCCAATTGAATAATAGGGGTGATAATGGACATGCTTGTTTCACTCCAGATCTTATTGGGAATGCATCTAGCTTATCCCTGTTACATATAATGCTTGCTGATGGCATTAGGTAGATGCTATTTATGATTTTAAGGAAGATTCTGTTTATTTCTATGATTTCTAGAGTTTTTAATAGGAATGGGTGTTGTATTTTGTCAAAAACTGTTTCTGCATCTATTGAGATTATCATATGGTTTCTGCTAGTTTTGTTGTTGATATGCTCAATTATACAGATAATTTTCCTAATATTGACCCATACTTGCATTCCTAGACTAAATCCTACCTGGTCCTAGTGTATTATTCTCCTAATAAGTTGCTGCAAACTTTTTGCTAACATTTTATTAAAATTTTTGCATTAATATTCATTAGGGAAATTGGTCTATAATTTTCTTTCTCTGCTTTGACTGTTCCTAGCTTAGGTATTAGTACAATATTTGTGTCATAAAAAGAATTTGGTAGGACTCCTTCTTTGCCAATTTTCCCAAATAGTCTATAAAGTATGGGAATTAATTGTTCTTTAAATGTTTGATAGAATTCACATGTAAAGCCAACTGGCCTGGGAGATTTTTGGGGGGGGAGTTCATTGATGGCTTGCTCAATTTCTTTTTCTGAGATGGGGTTATTTAGGCAATTTACTTCCTCTTCTGTTAACCTGGGCAAAATGTATTTTTATAAACATTCATCCATTTCCCTAAGGTTATCAATTTTATGGGCATACAATTGGGCAAAGTAATTCCTAATTTTTGATTTAACTTCCTCTGTCTTGGAGGTGAATTCACCCTTTTCATTTTTGATGCTGGTAATTTGGTTTTCTTCCTTTTTTAAATCAAATTGACCAAGGCTTTATCAATTTTATTGTGTTTTTTTTCTTAAAACCAGCTTCTTCATTTTGGCTGCCTTTTTCCTGGGTTTTTAAGTCCATCTTTGCTTCTGTGGCACAGGGGGCTTTATCCCAAACTTCTTTTCTTGGGAGTTAGGGGCCTGGTTACTGGCTTTGTATGAGGTGGCCTCTTGTTTTGTCAGCTAGAAGCTATATACTGCTGCAGCTCACCTTGTGCTGAGCTGAACCTGGCTGGCATGTACCAAGGATCGATGCCCAGAGAAGTCTTAGCCACTCCCCCTAGTACACTGAGAGCCACCACCACCACCACCCCGCCCAGAAGCCTATTCAAATGGGCTGGAAAGATCTTCTCATTTACTGATTGCCTTTACAAATGTCAAGTGGATTCTGAAAAGAAATGCAAGGGAAGGTGGTCTAGCCATACCAGATCTAAAATTGTATTATAAATCAGCTATCATCAAAATCGCTTGGTAATGTTTAAGAAATAGAGTGTTGCATCAGTGTAATGAGTTAAGTGTAGAAGATACAGTAGTCAGTGACTATAGTAACCTACCATTCGATAAAACCAAAGACTTCATCTTCTGGCTTAGGAACTCACTATTTGACCAAAACTGCTAGAAAAACTGTAAAATAGTATGGTATAAACTTGGCAGAGACCAACTTTTTACATCATATACTAAGATAATATCAAAATGTATATGTGATTTAGACATAAAAAGTGACATTGTGACCATTTTAGGAGAGGAAGGAATAGTTGTAAGATCTATGGAGAAGGGAAGTATTTACAACTAAACAAGAGGTAGAGACTGCTATGAAATGTAGAATAGATAATTTTGATTACATTAAATTAAAAAAGATTTTAAACAAACAAAGCCAATGGAACCAACATTATAAGGGAAGCAGAAAGCTAGGAAACAATTTTTATAGGCAGTGTCTCTGATAAAGGTGTCATTTCTCAATTACATAGAGAACTGAGTCAAATTTCAAAGAATGCAAGTCATTCTACAATTGATAAATGGTGAAAGATTATGAATAGACAAGTGTTTGGATGAATAAATTAAAGCTACCTGTAGTCATAAGAAAAAAATACCCCAGATTGCTATTGATTAGAGAAATGCAAATTATAACAACTCTGACATACCACCTCACACCTAACTGGCTAATATGACAAAAAAGGAAAATGATAAATGTTGGCAAAGATATGGGAAAGTTGGAACACTAATGCATTGTCAGTGGAGTTGTGAACTGATTCAGCCATTCTGGAGAGCAATTTTCAACTATAGGTACTATAGAACTATGCCCAAAGAGTTATAATACTATGCATACATTTTGATCTAGCTATACCACTACTAGGTTTGTTTCCCAAAGAGACCATAAAAAACTGAAAAGGACATACAAGTACAAAAATATTTATTGCAGCTCTTTTTTTGGGGTTTCAAAGAATTGGAGTTTGACAGTATGCCTATCAATTGCATAATGGATGAATAAGTTGTGGTATATGAATGTAATGGAATACTATTGTGCTATAAGAAATGATGAGCAGTCAGATTTCAGAAAAACCTAGGGAGACTCACATGAACTGATGCTGAGTGAAGTGAGCAAATCCAGGGAAACATTGTACACAATAACAGCAACATTGTATGATGATCAGCTTTGATAGACTTAGCTCTAACCATCAAAATAATGATCTAAGACAATTCCAATGTATTCAAGATGGAAAATACTATCTCCATCTGAAGAAAGAACTATTGAGTCTCGAGGCAGCATGAAGTATGCCATTTTCTCTCTCTCTTTTTTCCTTGTACTTTTTTCTGATGCTTTTGTAACCTAATGTGGAAAGATGTTTAACATGATTGTACATATATAGCTTATATCAAATTGCATGCCATCTTGGAGAAGAGGAAGGGGAAAAATTTGGAACTCAACCTTCAACCTTATAAAATGAATGCTGAAAACTAAAAATTAATATTTTTTTAAAAATAGTCCTATCTTCTCATTATGTGTCCAAGCATTTAAACTTCAGCTTCAGTATTTGACCTTCTAATGAACAGCCTACAATAATTTTTTAAAGTATTGACCAATTGACACCATTCAGTCACATGTAACTCTTTGTGATCCCTTTTGACATGTTCTTGGCAAAGATACTAGAGATATTTGCCATTTCTTTCTCCAGCTCATTTTCAGAGGAGGAAACTGAGGCAAACAGGGTTAAGTGACCTGGCAAGTTTGTCATAGCTAATTATTATCTGAAGCTAGATTTAAACTCAGGTCTTCCTTACTCCAGGCCCAGCATTCTATACATTGCACCACCTAGCCCTGACATATTACACCCATACTGTATATATTTCCAGCTTGTGATATACCTGTTAAAGCTTCTGTTATGATGGCATAGCATCAATCTTGAGTCACTTCTACAACACACTGAGGCATGGGAGTCCTAATAAAAATGATAAAAATCACCATAATTATTTGCTATTAATTTTAGCCGCCTAGATTTTTATAACACTTAAAGTTTTACTGTGTTTTCCTTATTGTCACAATCCTAAGTCAATCCCTTGTCACTTCTTACCTGGACTATTTCAGTAGCTTCCTCTTTGGTATTAAGCCTCTCTCTACTCCATCTCCCCCTCAAATACCTGTGAATTGTCTAAAGTTCAAATCTGACAAGGTCATTCCTCAATAAGCATCAGTGGCTCTCTATTACTAATCTGTCTTTTAAATCTCTTCTCAACCTTCTCCCTTCTTATCCTTCTGGTCACATGTTGCTTCCTTCCTGGCACTTTGTGATCCAGTTATGCAGGTCCCTTCCCTGTTTCCACATGCTGTCCTGAATGCCTCAAATACACTCTTTTCTTACCTCTGCCTCTGGAAATCCTTGCTGTCTTTGAAGATTCTTCTCAAGAAACACATACCTTCTCATCGATCTCCCCTCTTTCAAATGTATCCCCTCCCTCCATTTTGTATAATTTAAAAACTCCTTGAGAACATGGAAGGCTTTGCTTTGTCTTTCTTTTAACCTAGTATCTGGCACGTAATGAGTAGTTAATATATGCCTATTAGTTGGTTGTTGAATGTGGGAAGATCTTCCACAAAAAGTAATGGTTGTTGCCTTTTGCTCCCAAAGAGAACCAAAATGACATTATTATGTTGGTGTCAAGGTACAGTGGGTTCAACTGTGGCTGATCATACCGATATGATCTTGAAAGGCTCTACCCACAAAAAGTCAACTGTATTGGAAAGTCACATTGTAATCCCAAAGTCTTTCACTTTATCTTGGCCTCATTCTGTGCAGTGTATCAGGGAAAAGTTAAAATGAAAACATTGACTGGCAGCTCTTTTGGGTGGTTTACAGTTGATTCTGATATTTAGTTCCGCTCATTCAAGCAAGCCTTTATTGATCACCAATCAAAGGTAAATCACCCTGCTAAGTGCTAGACACAAAGACTAAATAAAATAGTCTCAGCCCTCAAGGAGGTTATTTTTATGGGAGGATACAAATCACCTTCCTTGTCTGTATCAACCAGAGCTCCTAGGTTCTGGGAAATAATAAAAATAAAGTGCCATAGTGTGAGAAGTCAAAAAAGCAGGAAGAGAAGTAGAAAAAGAAGAAGGGGAAAGAAGACATAATAGCTAAAAAACATATACTTTCTAGCTGATTTTGCCCTGACCTTGTTGAAGCCAGCTAGAGCACAATGTCTCCTAGAGGAGTGGGACAAAGAGGGACAGCAACCAATTTGAACTTAAACTGAGCTCTGTCTTTTGTGATACAGCAGTCAAGCAATTTGTCCAAGAGTTAAGTGAACAAACTGAAGTGCAGAATTCAAGTTGTTATTTTGATATCTATGAAAAATTAAAAATTAAATAGAGAGGAAAGAGGAGTGGTTTCCCTGTATTCTCTAGAACAGAATCTCATCCCTTCACTTTTTTGCCTTTTTTCTCTCTTTTTGAGGCCAAGGAGAGTAATGATCTACAGCTTTATGGTCATTTCTCTACTAGCAAATTTATATTTAATATTTCAAAACGAGCAATATGCAACATGATCTCCCTACATTAGTTGTGAAAACCCAAAACTCAAATGACATCTTTTCTTTTCTTTTTCCTCATTAATGAACTATATTTGTTCTGACATAGGTTGAGCATAAAGAGTAGGTAATAATTCATTGTGGTCTCTGTTCAGATATGACAATTTCCATTTGCCTTCCTCATAATGGGCAATGCTATTTGGCCTCCTCAATCTTCTCAGAAGGTGTGGCTAATGTCTTCACTTTCTCTCTCCATGAAGTCCACAACCTTTCAAAACTCACTTCATGTTAAAATCAAAGCATAATCTCTTTGTGTCTAAGATAGCATTCGGTATCTGAAATAAGTTAAGTATTTTTAAGTTAACCTTTTGTAGATAATCCTTTTATTTTAGTGGCAAAAGATACCCTAAATCATTAAATAATTTAAAGTATTTCTCCATAGTGGAATTGAGCAGCAACATTGCAACACAGACAAATGATTCTAATTTTAAGAGCCTGGATAGCAGTAAAGGAAAAGTATAATAACAGATATCACTGAGCCATTATTCTTGTCTAAATGTGCTCCTTTTTTTAACAGTATGAAAGAAACTGGATTAAGTCATAAACAGTGGAAGGGTCCTGTTTCATCCATCTGCAAGCAATGTCCAATGGTTTACACGAATCCTGTTTGTGGTTCAGATGGCAACATTTACTCTTCACAGGTAAAATGTAACATCATTTAATTAAGAACTTTACACTAATAATATGTTTTAAAATAAGAGTTCCCCTGCAGAGGAATAAATCTTAGTTCATAGGATTTAGAGGTGCGAGGCATCTAGGAGGTCATGTGTTTCAATTACTTGATCTCGTAGGTGACCTTGGACAAATCATTTCATGTCTCAGGGTTTAGTTGCTCATTTATAAAATAAAGTGGTCATAATTAAAAGGGATCTCTATGTTCTTCTTCTTTGTTTTTCTTTTGTATTATTACTCTATTGCTCTAAATCCTGTTACGTCTTTGTTCATTAACATAAATAATTGGTAAAAGTATCTCAAAAATATAAGCAATTCTAAATATGGTTACCCTTTACCTGTATTGCTCATTCCAATACAAATTTTCTTTTAAGAGGTAAAGGCTAAAGTTACAAATAAGCTCAAAGATTCAAGCACTAAATGGCTTTTTTTTTAATTTCCATAATTACTTACATGTAGAAAAGAAACAAATCTTAAGAACAGCATGTATCTGTGTTACCATTGCTGTTCAGTCATTTCAGTCATGCCTGATTCTTTGTGACCCCATTTGTGGTTTTCTTGGCAAAGATACTGGAGTGGTTTGCCATTTCCTTCTCCAGCTCATTTTACAGATGAGGAAACTGAGGCAAACAGGATTGAGTGACTTGCCCAGTGTCTGAGGCCAGATTTGCACTCAAGAAGATGAGTCTTCCTAACTCCAGGTCCAGCACTCTCTCCATTGGGCCACCTAGATGACCCATGTATATATGTACTCATATCCTTTTTATTTATGTCACTGTTCAAATATTGATAGGTGTTCAAAGCTCCTCATAACCTGTCTCTCTCTCTCGCCTTTCATGAATTATTACAACTTACAACCCTCCCCCCATGTATTTGCCATTGTTTGACACTGACCTTCTTGCTGTTCCTCACACACTATATTACATCTCCTCCCTCTAGGCATTTTTACTGGCCATCCCCTATATCTGGAATGTTCTCCTTCCTCACTTTGGGCTTCTGGTTTCCTTTAAACGCTAGCCAAAATCCTACTTTCTACAGAAAGCCTTTTCCCCATGCCCCTTATTTCTAAGATCTTCCCTCTGTTGATTATCTACAATTTATCTTTTTTTTTTAATTTAAATTTATTTATTTAACATATTTGGTTTTCAGCATTGATTTTCACAAGAGTTTGAATTACAAATTTTCTCCCCATTTCTACCCTCCCCCCCACTCCAAGATGGCATATATTCTGGTTGCCCTGTTCCCCAGTCAGCCCTCCCCTCTATCACCCCCCTCTCCTCTCATCCCCTTTTCCTTTCCTTTCTTGTAGGGCAAGATAAATTTCTAGGCCCCATTGCCTGTGTATCTTATTTTTTAGTTGCATGCAAAAACTTTTTTTTTGTTGTTTTTGAACATCTGTTTTTAAAACTTTGAGTTCCAAATTCTCTCCCCTCTTCCCTTCCCACCCACCCTCCCTAAGAAGTCGAGCAATTCAACCTAGGCCACATGTGTATCATTATGTATAACCCTTCCACAATACTCATGTTGTAAAAGACTAACTACATTTTGCTCCTTCCCAACCCATCCCGCTTTATCGAATTTTCTCCCTTGACCCTGTCCCCTTTCCAAAGTGTTTGTTTTGATTACCTCCACCCCCATCTGCCCTCCCCTCTATCATCCCCCCCTTTTATTTTTTTTTAATCTTCCTCCCTCTTCTTTCCTGTGGGGTAAGATACCCAACTGAGTATGTATGGTATTCCCTCCTCAGGCCAAATCTGATGAGAGCAAGGTTCACTCATTCCCCCCTCACCTGCCCTCTCCCCTCCTCCCACAGAACTGCTTCCTCTTGCCACCTTTATGCGAGATAATCCACTCCATTCTATCTCTCCCTATATCCCTCTCTCAATATGTTGCTCTCTCATCTCTTAATTTCATTTTATTTCTTTTAGATATCTTCCCTTCATCATCAACTCACCTTGTGTCTGCTCTCTCTATTTTACATATATATACACACACACGCATATATATATATATATGTATATACACATACATACATACACATACACATATATATACATACATACTCATACATACATATACACATAGATATATACATACATACACATTCACTTATATATATATATACATAAACATATATATATATATATATATGCATATTCCCTTCAGCTACCCTAATACTGAGGTCTCCTGAATCATACATGTCCTCTTTCCGTGTAGGAATGTAAACAAAACAGTTCAACTTTAGTAAGTCCCTTGCAATTTCTGTTTCTTGATTACCTTTTCATGCTTCTCTTGATTCTTGTGTTTGAAAGTCAAATTTTCTATTCAGTTCTGGTCTTTTCACTGAGAAAGCTTGAAAGTCCTCTATTTTATTGAAAATCCATATTTTGCCTTGGAGCATGATACTCAGTTTTGCTGGGTAGGTGATTCTAGGTTTTAATCCTAGCTCCATTGACCTCCAGAATATCGCATGCCCTTCGATCTCTTAATGTAGAAGCTGCCAGATCTTGGGTTATTCTGATTGTGTTTCCACAATACTCAAATTGTTTCTCTCTGGCAGCTTGCAGTATTTTCTCCTTGATCTGGGAGCTCTGGAATTTGGCGACAATATTCCTAGGAGATTTCTTTTTGGGATCTATTTGAGGAGGCGATCGATGGATTCTTTCAATTTCTATTTTGCCCTGTGGCTCTAGAATATCAGGGCAGTTCTCCTTGATAATTTCTTGAAAGATAGTATCTAGGCTCTTTTTTTGATCATGGCTTTCAGGTAGTCCAATAATTTTTAAATTATCTCTCCTGGATCTATTTTCCAGGTCAGTGGTTTTTCCAATAAGATATTTCACATTGTCTTCCATTTTTTCATTCCTTTGGTTCTGTTTTATAATATCCTGATTTCTCATAAAGTCACTAGCTTCCACTTGCTCCAATCTCATTTTTAAAGTAGTATTTTCCTCAGTGGTCTTTTGGACCTCCTTTTCCATTTGGGTAATTCTGCCTTTCAAGGCATTCTTCTCCTCGTTGGCTTTTTGGAGCTCTTTTGCCATTTGAGTTAGTCTATTTTTTAAGGTGTTGTTTTCTTCAGTGTATTTTTCAGTATTTTTTTGGGTCTCCTTTAGCAAGTCATTGACTTGTTTTTCATGGTTTTCTCGCATCCTTCTCATTTCTCTTCCCCATTTTTCCTCTCCTTCTCTAACTTGCTTTTCCAAATCCTTTTTGAGATCTTCCATGGCCTGGGACCAGTTCATGTTTTTCCTGGAGGCTTTTGTCGTAGGCTCTATGACTTTGTTGTCTTCTTTAGGCTGTATGTTTTGGTCTTCTTTGTCACCAAAGAAAGAATCCAAAGTCTGAGACTGAATCTGGGTGTGCTTTTGCTGCCTGGCCATATTCCCAACCAACTAACTTGACCCTTGAGTTTTTCAGTGGGGTATGACTGCTTGTAGACTAACGAGTTCTATGTTCCATGTTTGGGGGGGAGGTGCCAGCTCTGTCACACCAGCACTACTCCTTCCCCAAGAACCCCCAGCCCGGGCTGGGCTTAGATCTTCAGCAGGCTTTGCACTCCTGCTCTGATCTGCCACTAAATTCCTCCCACCAGGTGGACCTGGGGCCAGAAGCAGCAGCAACTGTAGCTGCCCCAACTCCGCTGCCCCTGGGGCTGGAAGCCGAACCATGAACTCCTTCCACTCCCGCAGCTTTTCCCACTAACCTTCTCCGCAGTCTTTGGTGTTTGTGGGTCGAGGGGTCTGGTAACTGCCGCAGCTCACATATTCAGGGCACTAGGGGCCCCATCCGCCCGACTCCAAGTTTGGTTGTTCCACGCTGCTCAGACTGGGCTCTGCTCCACTCCATTCCCAGCTCCCACCTCCATGTGGGATAGACCTCACCCAGAGACCATCCAGGCTGTCCTGGGATGGAGCCCTGCTTCCCTCTACTGTTCTGTGGGTTCTGCCGTTCTAGAATTGGTTCAGAGCCATTTTTATAGGTTTTTGGAGGGACTCGGTATGGAGCTCACACTAGTCCCTGCTTACCAGCCGCCATCTCTATAATTTATCTTATATGTGGCTTGTTTGTACATATTTTTTCCATGTTTCCTCCTCCATTAGACATTAAGCTCCTTGATAGCAAGGATTGTTTTTTTTTATCTCTCTTTATATTCCCAGGACTTAGCACAGTACTTGCCACATAGTATATGCTTAATAAATTGTTTCATAGGAGGCCTTTATGATAACCTCGAGTTGGTTGCTCTGATTTACTTTCTATACTTTGTATACTATTTCCATTTACTTAGGATCAAAGGAACATAGATTTAGAGCTGGAAAGGATGATAGAGGTCAGTGAGCCCCACCCTCACTTAAGAAATTGGGAAACTGAGGTCCAGAGAGATTAAATGACTTGCCACCAAACTGCACGGTGCTAATGCTACCATTACATTTTAACACATTTATCCCTGGCCCTTTGACCCCAGTAAAATGTAACCTACTTGAGGGCAGGAACTGTTTTATGTTTATTCTTGTTTCCCCATCATGAGTGTATGGCTTTAAAATGTTTATTGAATTAAAACCAATCCATTTTTTAATGTTTCAATGTGTGCAGAATAAAAGACAATATTAGGACCAAACACAACTATATATGCACCTTCTAATTAATTATATTTATAATTTTACTATACTTTTGACATTCCAGAATCTCTTTCCTTAGAAAAGTTAACTTCCAGTAATTTTCATATGTTACTATGATAAGAGAAGCAAAGTGGGTAGTTTGGGAAAGGGGTATTTCCATGGATGTGCAAATACTATAAGTCGCCATTATGTTTCATGATTCCTGCCTATGCATATATCGCAAGGAAAATAATGAAGAGAATTTATAAACATATAGAGAAATATTTCCTTAAACCTACAGGATATTAGAGACTCTTACTGGTGTGTCATAGGAAAGACCTATGGACTAGAAGTTAAGATATCTTGATTCAAAGTGCTGTATGACTATGACACTTTTCTATGATCTATTTTATTACCTGTAAAATGGGAATACTGTCTATATCACTTTTTACCCTATTATTTCATACCACTTTCTCATAGTGTTATTATTTGGAATGTACTTCATGAACCTTTAAGAACTAGGTAAATGTGAGTTGTTGTTACTACTTAGACATATTAATGGATCTGTGATTCCATTGAAACGTGCCTACCCTCCACTGGTGCACATTGCAGCCTACTCATCCTGATCTAGTTTTGTATATATCCTTTAATAAATCCTTTCCAAATGATGTGTGCAATGCACTGGAATCCTATTAAAATTTAAAATAATAACAAATATAATCATGAACATGACCATAATGATTAGAAATGGCCTATTGTATGGTTGTAACTCATAGAACACTCCAGTCTCTGAAGATTTGAAATAAATATCACAATGAAGGCAGTAGGAAAAGAGGCTTATGACATGTGTGTGTGTGTGTGTGTGTGCATTTGTGTGCCAGTGACTGTATGTTTGTGTGTGGGTGTGGGTGTGGATGGATGGGCAAGAGAGGGGGGGGAGCAGAAAGACAGAGAGAAAGAGACAGAGACAGAGAGTGAGCAGAGTAAGTGAGCAGTCAACTGGAACACATTTCAGAAAGGGAACAGTAAAGGTAAAGTGGGATAAAGCAAATCATCAAGCAAAACATACAAGTGAAAAAAAGATGGAGTAATGGACTACCATGGCAAAGGAAGAGTCAAGGAAGTTTAATCCAAATGAATCAGAGCTGTATCCTTCCCAAGTCACTGTTAAGGTAACCTCCTCTTAAATGTTAGATGAGCTGAGTATCCCATTTATTTGCAATCTCAAATTATGACCACCATACCAGTCTGAATCTGAACAGGCTAGTATGAATAAAATGCATCCAGAAAGTTGATGGTCTTGATTCTCAAGGCACTGGAGTTTTTGTATGTTAGTTTTGCTTTATTAGAGCCAGTTAGGTGGCACAGTGGATAGAGATCTGGGCCTAGAGTCAGAAAGACCTGAGTTCAAATCCAGCCTGATAGTCTTGCTAACTTTTTGACCAAACCACCAAACTTCTATCTGCCTTGGTTTCTTCAATTGTAAAACAGGGATCATAATAACACCCACAGTATCACTGTGAGGACTAAATGAGACATTTTATTTAATTTTTTAATTTTATAAAAGTCAGTTTCAAAAGTTTTTGAGTTCCAAATTTTCAACCCCTTCCTCTCCTCCCCTTTCACCCCAAGACAGCATATGATCTGATATAGGCTCTACAAACATATACCCTCACATTAAACTTATCTTTACAATAACCAAGTCGTAAAGAAGAATTATGAAAAGACCCATGAGAAAGATGTAACAAAACCAAAGATAAAATAAAATAAAAAAAGAAGAGAGAGAGAGAGAGAGAGAGAGAGAGAGAGAGAGAGAGAGAGAGAGAGAGAATAGTTTGCTTCAATCTGCATTCAGATTCCATAATTCTTTCTCTGGATATAGAAAGTCTTTTCCATCATGAATCTTTTGGAACTGTCTTAGAACCTTGCATTGTTGAGAAGAGCCAACTCTATCAAAGTTAGTCATCACAGAAGCAATGTGTCTATGGTTGTGTGCAATGTTTTCCTGGTTCTGTTCCTTTCACTCATCATCAGATCATATAAGACTTTCCAGGTTCTTATGAAGTCCATCTGCTCCTCATTACTTATAGCACAAGAGTATTCCATCACATTCATATGCCACAATTTGTTAGCCATTCCCCAGTTGATGGCCTTGATTTCCAATTGTTTTTTACTACAGAAAGAACTGCTATAAATATTTTTGTAGATATAGGTCCTTTTCCCCTTTGTATGATCTCTTTGGGATACAGACCTAGAAGTCGTATTGCTGGGTCAAAGAGTTTGCACATTTTTATAGCCCTCTGGGTGTAGTTCCGAATTGCTCTCCAGAATGATTGGATCAGCTCACAACTCCACCAACAATGCAATAGTGTTCCAATCTTCTCCCATCTTCTCCACCACTTATCACTTCCCTTTTTTGATATGTTAGCCAATCTGACAGGAGAGATGTGATACTTGAGAGCTGTTTTGATTTGCATTTCTATAATCAATAGTGATTTAGACCATTTTTTATATGAAAATAGATATCATTAATTTCTTCCTCTGAAAACTGCCTATTCATATCCTTTGACCATTTATCAACTGGAGAATGACTTGTAGTCTTATAAATTTGACAAAGTTCCCAGTATATTTTAGAGATGAGACCTTTGTCAGAGACACTGGTTGTAAAAATTCTTTCCCAATTTTCTGCATCCCTCCTAATCTTGGTTGCATTGGCTTCATTTGTACAAAAAGTTTTCAATTTAGCATGATGAAAACTATCCATTTTGCATTTCATAATCCTCTCTATCTCTTGTTTCCTTCTCTCTCGAAATGCTTATACTACCAACCTTTGTATCTAAGTTATGAACCCAATTTGACTTTACTTTGGTATATGGAGTAAGGTATTAGTCTATGCTCAATTTCTTCCATACTATTTTGCAATTTTCCCATAAGTTTTTTTTTTTTTGTGTGTGTGTGTGTGAAATAGTGTTTTCTTATCCCAGAAGCTTGACTCTTTGGTTAAGCAAAGAGTAGGTGACTATAGTCATTGACTACTGTATCTTGTTTACCTAACCTGTTCCACTGATCCACCACTCTATTTCTTGGCCAGTACCAAGCAGTTTTGACAATGCTTTATAGTACAGTTTAGTATCAGATATGGTTAGACTTCCTTCCCTACCATTTCTTTTCATTAATTCCCTTCATATTCTAGATTCGTTGTTCTTCCAGATGAATTTTGTTATTATTTCATCTAGGTCTACAAAATAATATTTGGCATATCTTGCACAAAATAAGTAAATTGCTTTAGGTAGAATTATCATTTTTTTTATTACATTAGCTCAGCCTAACCACGAGCAGCTGATTTATTTTTCCATTTATTTAGATCTGACTTTATTTGTGTGAGAAGTGTTTTATTATTGTTTTCATATAGGTCCTGGGTTAGTCTTTCCCAAATACTTTATATTGTCTACAATAAGTTTATTTTTTTTAATTTATATTTAGTTTTCAACATTCATTTCCACAAGATTTTGAGTTACAAATTTCCTCCCCATCTCTACCCTCCCCCCCACCCCAAGGTGGCGTGTATTCTGATTGCACATTTCTCCAGTCTGTCCTCTCTTCTATCAACCCCCTTACCCACCCATCCCCTTTCCCCTTACTTTCTTGTAGGGCAAGATAGATTGCTATACCCCATTGCCTATATATCATATTTCCCAGGTGCAAGTAAAACCAATTTTCTTTAACATTTGTTTCTAGAACTTTGAGTTCTAAATTCTCTCCATTCTTCCCTCCCCACCCACCTTCCTTGAGAAGGCAAGCAATTCAATATAGGGTATACATGTATCGTTATGCAAAACACTTCCGTAATAGTCGTGTTGTGAAACACTAACTATATTTCCTTCCATCCTATCCTGTACCTGTTTGTTCAGATTTCTCCTCTGACCCTGTCCCTTTTCAAAAGTGTTTGCTTTTGATTACCTCCTCACCCATTTTTCCCTCTCTTCTATCATCCACCTCCTATCACCCACTTTCCTGTAGGGTAAAATTCCCAATTGAGTGTGTTATTCCCTCCTTAAGCCAAATCTGATGAGAGCAATATTCACTCATTCCCTTTCACCTACACCTTCTTTCCTTCCATTATAACAGCCTTTTCTTGCCACATTTATGTGAGATATTTTGCCCCATTCTATCTTCTCCCTTTCTTCTTCTTCCAATATATTCCTCTCCCGCCCCTTAATTCTATTTTTTTAAATATCAGCCTTTCATATTCAACTTATCCTTTGCCCTCTGTCTATGTGTGTGTGTGTGTGTGTGTGTGTGTGTGTGTGTGTATTCCTTTCAACTACCCTAATACTGAGGAAGGTCTCATGAGTTACAAATATCATCATTCCAAGTAGGAATGTGAACAAAACAGCTCAGTATTAGTAAATCCCTTATGATTTCTCTTCCCTGTTTACTTCTTTGTGCATCTCTTGATTCTTGTATATAAAGGTCAGATTTTCTATTCAGCTCTGGTTTTTTCATCAAGTATGCTTGAAAGTCCTCTATTTCATTGAAAATCCATATTTTGTCATGAAGTATTATACTAAGTTTTGCTGGTTAGGTATAATATTAATTAAGGTGGGACTTTTTTTTACTGTTTTCTCTTTTGAAATGCTAAAGTAATCAAGTGCCTTTGATTAAGTATTAATAGGCACAAAGCCTCAGGCCCACATCCTTTTGCTAGCTATTTATGAAGCCCCAGGCCTACACACTTTTGCTGATTGAGTGTGGAGCCTTCAGGCCCTAGGAAGGGTATATAAACTCAGAGGTTAGCATTTTGTTTGGGGCTCGCACTCACTGGAAGAGGGTTGATGTGGAGACTCTGGGTAGCTGCTGGAGTCCCTCAGCTTTGAAGAAAACAAAGATGTTGGTGCTTCTCCTTTTGGTAACTATGTATGTGATGTCTTGATCAGACAAAGCCTGTCTGTTGGATTGTGTTATTTGATCTGTTGATTTTTTTCTGTTTGTAATTTCTATTTGTATTTGCTCTGAAGTTCAGGGTGCTGGCTTTTCCCCCTGAACTAAGTTAATGACATGTGTATGTTTGATTAAAGTTAGATTGTTAACCCCTTAAGGTTGCTGTCCTTAGAAAAACAGATCAAAAAACCTGTGTTGGCAGCCCTTCTGTGTGCTGTTTTGGTTGGTCTTGCACAGCCACAGTAGCTGGTAGCTGCATTGCTGTTACAGTAGGTGATTCTTGGTTCTAATCTTAGCTCCTTTGACCTCTGGAATATCATACTCCAAGCCATATGATCCCTTAATGTAGAAGTGTCTAGATCTTGTGTTATCCTGATTTTGTTTCAAAAATACTGTAATTGCTTCTTTCTGGCTAGTTGCAATATGTTCTCCTCGACCTGGCAATTCTGGAATTTGGCAACACTATTCCTAGGAGTTTTCTTTTGGGGATCTTTTTTAAGAGGCAATCAGTGGATTCTTTCCATTTCTATTATGCCCTCTGGTTCTACAACATCAGGGCAGTTTTCCTTGATAATTTCTTGAAAGATTATGTCTAGGCTCTTTTTTATCATGGCTTCCAGGTGGTTTGCGGAGTTTAAAATTTTGTCTCCTGGATCTATTCTCCAGGTCAGTGGTTTTTTCCAGGAGATATTTCATATTGTCTTCCATTTTTTCATTCTTTTGACACTGTTTTATAATTTCTTGATTTCTCATAAAGCCACTGTCTTCCACTTGTTCCATCCTAATTTTTAAGGCAGTATTTTCTTCAGTGATCTCTTGAACCTGCTTTTCCATTTGGCTAATTCTGCCTTTCAAGGCATTCTTCTCCTCATTGACTTTTTGGAGATCTTTTGCCATTTGGTTAGTCTACTTTTTATGTCTTATTTTCTTCAGTATTTTGGGGGTCTCCTTTAGCAAGTTGTGGTCTCACTTTTCATGATTTTCTTGCATCACTCTCATTTCTCTCTCCAATTTTTCCTCTACTTCTCGTATTTGATTTTCCAAATCTTTTTTAAGCTTTTCCATGGCCTAAGACCGATTCATATTTTTCTTGGAGGCTTTTGATGTAGAATCTTTGACTTTGTTGACTTCTTCTGACTGTATGCTTTGATCTTCTTTGTCCCCAAACAAAGATTCTATTGTCTGAGTCCTTTTATACTTCCAGCTCATTTTCCCAGCCATTTATTTGACCTTTGAACTCTTTGCCAGGGTATGACTGCTTTGAGAGTGGATAGTGCTCTGTTCCAAGCTTCAGAGGTTTTGCACTGCTATTTTCAGAGCTACTTCTGTTCTAAGGTGGTATGATACTTGTCTCCTGGCCTGTGCTCTAGTATTTGATTGCAAGCACTCCTTTCTGCCATGTAACTTCCAGGAAGACTTCCTTTCTGCAGCCACCACAAGCTCTGCCACTCCAGTGCTCCTCCCACAAGGACCTCCAACCCGGACTGTGACCCTGATCCAAGCAGAGCAAAGCAAGAGAACCCAGCCTCAGCACCTGAAAAGAGATCCCTGCACTTCTGCCCTGATCAGCAGCTTGATTGCCCCACTGTTTGTGGGCCTAAAGCTTTGGAAGCAGCTGCCACTGCTACTGCTGCCACCTATGCTGCTGCAGCTACCTCTGCCACCCTGCGGCTGGGGCTGGCCTGTACACTTCTCTCACACCCAGGTCCAACATTTTTCCCCACTGACCTGCTCCATTTTCTTTACTGTTTGTGGGTTAAGAAGTCTGGAAACTGCCACAGCTGCCAGTGATTCAGTGCCCTGAGGTCTGCTCTTCCAGGTCTACTCCAGCCTGGTCTTCTCCTGGAGCTCATGCTGGGCTGTGCTCTGCTGTCAGCCCATTGAGATAGACCCTTTCCAGTAAATATCTGGGCTGGAGACTTCTTTTACTCTCTCATTTTGTGAGTTTTGTAGCTTTAGAATTTGTTTAGAGTCATTTTATGGGTATTTGGAGCAATTTGGGGGAGAGCGCAAAGGAGTCCCTGTTTTCACATTGCCGTCTTGGCTCTGCCACCATAGGTTTATTTTCTATCCTGCAACATAGCTAAAGTTATTTATTATTTCAAGTAATTTTTTACTTGATTTTCTAAGTACATCATCATATCATTTGAAAAGAGTGATAACTTAGTTTCTTCTCTGCCTATTCTAATTCCTTCAATTTCTTTTTCTTCTCTTATTACTAACCCTAATATTTCTAATACCATATTGAATAACAGGGGTGATAATGGACATCCTCATTTCACCCTCAATCTTGTTAGAAATGCACTATCTTATCCCCATTACATATAAAGCTTGCTGATGGTCTTAGGTAGATGTTACTTAATATTTTACAGAAGACTAAATTTATTCCTATGCTCTCTAGTGTTTAATAGGAATGGGTGTTGTATTTTGTCAAAAGCTTTTTTTGCATCTGTTGAGATAATCATATGGTTTCTACTAGTTTTGTTGCTCATATGGGCAATTATGCTGATAGTGTTCCTAATATTGAACCTTGCATCCCTGGAACAAATCCTACCTGGTCATAGTGTATTATTCTCAAATTAAGTTGCTGTAATTTTTTTTGCTAATATTTTATCTTAAATTTCTGCTTCTATATTCATTAGGAAATTGGTCTATTGTTTTCTTTCTCTGTTTTGACTCTTTCTGGTTTAGATATCAGTCCCATATTTGTGTCATAAAAAGAATTTGGTAGGACTCATTCTTTACCTATTTTCCCAAATAGTCTATAAAGTATTGGAATTAACTGTTCTTCAAAAGTTTCGTAGAACTTGCTTGTGAATCCATCTGGTCCCAGAGATTTTTTTCTGAGAAGTTCATTGATGGCTTTTTCAATTTCTTTTTCTAAGATGGGGTTAAGTATTTTACTTCCTCTTCCGTTAATCTGGGAAGTCTATGTTTTTGTAAATATTCGTCCATTTCACTAAGATTGTCAAATTTATGGGCATGCAATTGGGCAAAATAATTCCTAATTAGTTTTTTTTTATTTTCCTCTTCATGGGATGTGAAATCACCCTTTTCATTTTTGCTACTGGTAATTTGGTTTTCTTTTTTTTAATCAAATTTATCAACATTTATCAATTTTATCAATTGATCAATATCAATTTATCAATTTGTTCTTTCACAAAACTAGATCTTAGTTTTATGTATTAGTGCAATAGTTTTCTGGATTTCAATTTTGTTAATCACTCCTTTGGTTTTTCTAAATTGGTATTTAATTGGGGATTTACAATTTGTTCTTTTTCTAGCTTTTTCAATTGCATGCCCAACTCTTTGATCTCCTTTCTCTCTATTTTTCTTATCCCATTATTAAGCTAGTTTCTTTCTAATTGCCTCTTAATTTCTAATCTAAATTTAAATAAGCATGATATCGTAAAATAATGGGCAATTAGAAATCATTAAAACTAGTTTCCAAGCCTTATTGTGTCTCTTTCTAACTATATTACAGTGTCCAACTTTGATTTTTCTGGACCTCAGGCTTTTCTGTAAAATTTAAGCTTGGAAAGCTAGATCTCACAGATGCTTTCTCTGGTTAAGATATACAATTCTCTGATTCTAGTATTCGTCCTCTTAGACTACTCCTATTTCTTAGAGAGAGGCAGCTCATGTCACCCTCATGCTGCTAGGCACAAAAGCCTGTAGTAATTCAGGTTACTCATCAAAAGGCCATTTTGGGCATCCCTTTGGAGATTTTAGGCTCTTGCTTTTGAAACTCTGGCCAGATGGACTTTGAACCACTTCCCTTGATCCCTTAAACAATATGTTTGAATCTACTCCTGATTCTACTTTGTATATAGATAGTGCTTTCTACCTCTAACCTCTTAGCCATCACCTAGCATTCTCAATTACTTACCCTACTCTATCATTAAAGCAGAATTCATGACTTCAAAGATTATCATGAATATGCCCGAATGGTCCAGAATCGCAGGATATAAGAAATTCTCTAAGTAGAAGGCAGAGGAGCTAAAGCATTTATTGAAACTCAAAAGTAGCAGACCCACAGACCAGTGTCCCCAATTTGACATCCTGGCAAGAACCTTCCAAAACCAGTATGCCCATCTCACAATAGTGACCAGGAGGCCACAGAAAAATATTATAGCAGCAAGCCAAACCATACTGGTGCTTCCTCCCTGCCCCCCAATACTAGGGCCCTCCAGCAAGAAGACCACCCACTGGCCTCAAGCCCCTGCTCAGCACTCTCTTGTCTCCATGAGGGTCAGTCCTGCTTTTTGTAGTGCCTGCCACCATCACCACCACTTCTGCTGCAATCTCCAAGCTGTATTCCAGGTAGCTGACTGCTTCCTCTCTCCTTCAGCTCTTAACTGCTCTCACCAGCTGCCTCTTAGTTCTGCTTCAACCATTCAGCAAGGTCCTCCCACCACAGGCTTCATGTCACCACGTGGACCAGAACTCAGGTACCTACCATTGGCTCCAGTCCTAGCCACTCCCCCCAGGACCCTGAAAGCCCCACCCCCAAAGCCCAGTGAATGGGCGGGAAAGTTCTTCCCATTCACTGACTGCCTTTACACCTACCTTATTCCATGACCCTTCTGATTTTTCTCCCCCCACCTTGGACAAAAATATCCCAATGTTTGACCTTTCATAACACCCCACCAAGGAGTCTTCAGCATAGACCCATGAAAAATGTTATGTTCAGTGTAAGGCCAGTTTCCTCCATGTCCTCAAACATATGTGAAGCCAGGAACAATAAAACTAATGCTTTTATTTTACGATGTTTTAAACACTGTTGATTATGATATCTTCCTATATATTCACCCATCCAAAGCCTTCCATGATCCTGTTCTCTCTTGATTTTCTTCTCACTTCACTGACCATGCTTTCTCTGTTTCTTTCTGTGGCTCCTCTCTTTACTGAAGATTTTTAAGTATGGACATCTCTAAGTCACTGTTGCTGCAAATTTTTGAAAAGAGTTTTTTTTAGAAATGTTTAATTAAAATTTAACATTGAACTTCCCCATAAGTAACTAAACTTGCTTAGTGATTATGTTTAAATAAGCCAAAGAAAAATAATGGGATGATGAATGCTAATTTTATAGACTATCATCAGATTGTCCTTCAATTGGTCTTGTTCATATTTCTATAGTTACCATATGCACCACTTTTTTCTCCCGTGTATTTTTTTCTCATTGGATTATTTCATCAATTCTTTTCAGATTTCTTGGCTCTCAACTCAGCCTTAATAACTTTTTAGTATAAATAAGCACACAAATTCCAATGATTAAAAAAAAAAACTAATCCTGTGATTGATGGAGAGTAACAACTCATTCCCAGGTTGTGCTGTATGAAGAAATTTAAATTTCATTTCAGAAGATGAAGTCAGGAAGTGTAGTTGGGCCAGACTAATTGCACCAAAGATGAAAGTTATACTGCAGGAAACCTAGTTTTGAAAGCATTGAATGTTTGATGTTTGGGATATCAAAAATCTTTCTAAAAATTATCTGCACTTATATTGAGTATAACCTTGATGAAAATTTGGGAAAGGAACAGAGACACATCTTCATGGCCACATAACTGACTAAATAATGGATGAATAAAAAAGCACCGAAATGTTTATTATTTATTATTAAAATATTTAAATCAATAAAGTGAAACACAGTCCTAGAGCTTGCCCTCCAAAACTGTGCCTATGATGCAGGCAGCAATATCATATAAAATTCCATGATAGATATGATCATTGTCGATAGTTTTTTTCACTGATCTCTGATTTATTGATA
This sequence comes from Trichosurus vulpecula, assembly GCF_011100635.1. Lineage (NCBI taxonomy): Eukaryota > Metazoa > Chordata > Mammalia > Diprotodontia > Phalangeridae > Trichosurus > Trichosurus vulpecula. The sequence goes on along the minus strand of NC_050578.1, from coordinate 130,995,658 downwards.
ATTCAAAGAGGCATAAAGCAAGATGATATATGCCCTACAAAGTTGTTCAGCACCATATGGAAGATGTCCAGTGCAGTCACAGTGAATGAGTTATTCTGATATACATGTGATGTGCTCTCTTTTTTTGGACAGATGACTTTGTTTTTAAGTAGAATACCATGAGGCTTCCTCAGTGACATTCATAGCCATTCAAAACAGATCAGCCTAACAGTCCAAAGAAAAAAAAATACCTGGATAATGAATAAGTATTATATAGGCAATGACCAGCACTTGGATAGGCAGTATATTGACTTAGTGCACCAATACATATACCTATATCTGGTAATTCTAGTAGACAGTGAGTAGGGTCTGAATTGAAAAGAAAGTTCAATTGTGTTGTTTTGCAGAAATTGTAAGATGCTTTTGACCTATAATTGTATTTGACAATTTTTTTTTCAGTAAAGAGAAATCATCCTTCTTTTCCCTCCACTAGTCCTGCAGTGGCCATGCATGGTCATGATGTAAAGAAGAATTGGAACTAATAGGGGGAACCATGAAAAAGAAGAAAAAAACAAAAGAACAAAAGAAAACCTCCTGGATCTTCATCTGGGTCATGCCCACCATCCATGGATGACCCCCAGTGCTCCATCCTGGACTCTCTTCTCCTCTCCTTCTTTATGATTTCACTTGATGATGTCATCAATTAGATATTGTTTAGCTTCTCTCTTCTGATTGTTCTCAGATTTCCTTATCCATTTATACTTCTGTCTCCTGATTGCCAGTCTCCATTCTCTAGCTGGAGCTTGGAAGTAAAAATAAGATGGCAGCCAAATGACCCCTGATCTAGACTTTGCTTGAATACCACCAATAAAAGTTTCTACCTAGTGGTTCCTGTTTGTTCCTCTAGGACCAAGCAGAGTTTTATAGGACATTATGAAGCACCATGGAGTTTTACGAGTCAATGTATTTTATCATCCCTGTTCCTTGGGTAGTTATTACAGTAATTTTCCTCTTCTTCCGGCTTTTCATGAAAGAACCGTTATATGATGAAGTTCTTGCAAAACAGAAAAAATAACAAAAACTTTTGCCCACTGATACTAATAAAAAAGGAGGCATAAAAGAAAACGAATAAAAAGAAGGAAACTCAGAGTGGGAACCTTCATAAATCCAATTCTGAGGATGTTTCCTGGAACTTTAAAGTAACTGATGCTTTGAGAATAGATGATAAACAAGTAGCACTTGTTCAATTGAGTGTTGTTGAAGTTTCAAGTGGTGTTAGAGAGCGGAAGAAAAAAGAAAAGAAACACAAGCCTATACAGGAGGAACAGGCTACTGTAGAAAATGATGGATCAAAGACTCCAGGCAAAAAAGTTGAACCAATTCCTGTTACCAAACAACCCACACCACTCTCTGAAGCTTCAAACCAAGACAAAAAAAAGCCTAAAAATGGAATCAGTATTTTGATCCATATAATTTTGATTAAATGTTGTGGTTATATTTATGGTCTAACAACTAGTTCTAGAGCTTTATTTAGTTTTCATGCTTAATACTTAAGGGCTCACAATATCATAAGATACTAATTGTTCAACTGAACTTGGGTAAAATGAAGTGGAAAGAACTCGGGAGAACTGGTCTTCTCCCCTCCCCCCCAAAAATACATTTAGTAATAAAGTATCTGCTATATTCTATACCTTACTATTCCATGGTTTTATTGATCTGGCACTATAGTTTTCACGATCAACTAGAATCTCTCTTGCTTTCACTTAAGTTTATTACTTTTTTGTTTTATGTTCCTGATACTTGAGCCATAATGTTATGCATCTATACTAAATGAATGGTAGCAACCCTGACTGACACAAGTTAGCTTGCAGACTTCATTTTCATATTATCACTAAGTTTAAATGTTTTCAATACTCAGATATTTATATAAGCAAGGATTCATTAGCAATGTTTTTAGTGTGTTATTTGCATTTTTTACATAAATACTAATAAGTATGCCCTTTATGTGATATTTCAGTTCATGTATAACTATAAATATTTTAAATTTGTGATAATTAAGTAAATTGAACTTGACTAATTAGTAATGCAATCAGCAGGTATAGTTTGAAAATTATATTGCATCAAAAAGAAGAATTTTAATGTACACTAATACTTCTTGAGAGGAATTTTCTTAAAGATTTTATACTTTCCTAAAGCAAGATGCAGTTAAATGAACTTCAGATGATCTCTTGATTACAAGAAGCTGCTGCATTACTTTGATTATATGCTGGGGGAACATTTGATGTAAGCTCAATTCTGTTGTGTGTAAAAGCTTTCAAATATTTTGCAAATATGTCTTGTGGAAATATTCTCAAAAGGGACAAATATTTAGTATTCAGTTTTCACTGAAAAGGTAATCTCATTGTAAAAATACAAATCTAAAAGACACTGTGGGAATGTAGATCAGTGTGTCAGTAACTGTTTTAGTTTAATTGTGCCAGAGGAAGAATATTGAAGAAAATGGGTACAAGGGTTGTGGGGATGGAGAAGAAAATAGGCAAGGAAAAAAATCTTTAAGAAAAGAGTAGACCTGTACCTAAAGCATATCTTCCTGAATTTTAAAATATAAATTATATTACAAAACAATAATATACTAAATTTGTGTAAGAAACAATATTTCCCATGTAATAGCAATATCTATAACAAATTATTTATCACTTGTTTTCTACTTCCACTGTCACTGTTAGTCCTTTTGCAAAGTCAATTTGCATGATGTTTTCTTTGCTTTGAATTATTTTTCATGTATTTAGTTAGTTATAATTTTTGTTTACATTTTTCACTATAAACAAGCTTTATTGGTTACTTCCAGGTTAGTCTCCACAGTGCTAACAGCATTGCTTATTACCTTTGTTTTTGTCAATGTGTATTAGGTATTATCTCATTTTTTTTAAATTTTGTTTTGTTTTGGTTTTTTGATTAATAGTTTTCCCTTATGAATAGAAAAAAAACATGATTACATAGGTTCTAGAGATTTCTGTCTGTCAAATGTTCAAAATAATGTAATTCTTTCACTTTTTAGAGTATTGATCATTTTTATATATATATATAATATTTAGATTTCATTAAATGTTTTCAACATATTTGGAGACAATGGATTTATTCACACATTTTAAAATTAATATTGGCTTATTTAGCATTTAAATTTCAAGGCTTGTTGGTTTTTAAAGCTTTCAGATTTTATTTCTGCTCCTTAAAAATTTAAATTGTATATTGCATAAAATTTTATGCTATGAGGTCTAAAGTTTTAAAATACGTAAATGCATTAAAAAGACATAAAGTAAATGAAATTAGATTTCAAGACTCAAATCATCACTAAAACTTAATTTAGGATTTTTATGAAAGTCCTTCTGACTGATTAGACAATGCAATTTAACTTTCAATATAATTTTACATGTCCCACTTTTACTATAAATGCACTGGGTGTTTTTCAGTGGGCATGTTCAAAATGCCCTGCTCTGAAAAATACTAAGCAACTTTTAAAAAAAAATTCCGCTTCCTCTTGCACTCCAAAATAAGGCCCAGCATATCAAATGTTACATAAAACTTATTACTTTTTTTCTGGATGCTGCCATCCTCCTTAAAGTAAACCATGTTTATTGAGTGACCAATCAAGACTTTTTTTATGTTCCAAAAGGGCCTTTGATGAAACAATTGAAAATAATGCTCTACAGATGTGTGTAATCCAATTTGATATTTGGTGCATTCTACACTACTAAGTATCAGCTGAAACTGAATTGATTTATTCACTGGTGTATGAGCTGAGTCAACCTCACTTAATTTACAAAGTAATTCTGACAGGGTAATTGTGGAACAGAAGTGCACACTATTTCAGGTTCGGAAAGATCAACATCTCTTACATTACAACAATAGCAGTTGTCTTCTAAAAGACGAGTTTTTTAAAGTTTTTTTTCTAAAAGTAATGTTGTGTACTTAGGCATAACATTATTTTAGGATTTATGTGCATATGCTATTCTTCAGAAAAAAAATCTATAGAATACTATAGTAAAACACTTTTCTTCCATAGAATGCGGTGTTTATACCTTGAATATTACCCCCCTCGAAGAAGGAACAATATTTTTTAACCTATTTCAAGCTTTTTTTTAAAAAAAATTACTTTGAAATTAATGGTTCATTGATATAGGATGGCTTTGTGACATAATTAAATGTCATCAAATTGTATTTAGCTGTAGTTTCCCAAAGTACTATAAAATAAAATTCTGAGTGAATTTTGATGTACTGATAACATCATGAATATCAGTTTTATAGAGAATATAAATAACAGTAATATTTTTAAAGCTCTAAAATTATTCTATGATTTTAAGCCCCTTATTGAGATTATTTAAGATAAACAATTTTCAGTTTACTAAATATGAAATTTTTCATGGGGGGGATAAAAAAAGGACTTATGAGAGAAAATATAAATTAATGTAAGCCAGGAATCAGTCTATCAGGAAACTGTCTTCCCCAACAGAGTACAAAGGCAAAATTAATCTACTTCATTTTGTTCTATCTTAGCTCAGCTTGTTTGGGACCCACGACTGTGTTTGAGAACCTAACTAGATGAGAATTATATTTTAATACATTTGTAGAAGCAAGATACAGTCATTCAGATTAAAACTTTTTTCAAAGCTTTGTTGTTTTTTGCAAGCTTCCTATTTGCCATCAAATTAAGGGGTTTGTTGAACAAGTTTATTTCTGTATGTTTGTGCTTTGGGCAATATTTGTTTGTGTAAGTAGCTCAATCATACAAGTAAATAGAGAGGAACAATTAATTCTTAATCCTAACAGCAGACAATCCAAAAATCTTTTTAATTTGTCATTGGTATTCATGACATGGACATTCTTAAGCAAACAAATTATGTTTGATATAGGTTCATAGTAAAATTAGTTTCCACTAATGCTTTAGTATTAATGTTTGAAAATTAGTTTATTATCTGACCTCACCAATGTGCTCCTGCTTCTTACATAACTATTATTGTCAGTGCCACTACTGTCATGAGATTATAGATTTAGACCAGTAAGGATCTCAAAAGTCATTTAGTTCATATCTTTATTTAAAAAACATGTATGTATTTTCTTTCTGCCCCATATTTCTCCCTCCTTTGGAAAAAGAAAAGAAAAATAGAATCCCTGTAACAACTTTGTACAGTCAACCAAACCAATTACCTCATTGAGCATGGCCAAAAAATATTGTCATCCTGCATCCTGAGCTCATCTCAGGAAATATTAGCTTGTTCCATCACTGGCCTTCCATCACCTCTCTAATGATCAGAGGACTTAAGTCCTACAAAGTTGTTTGTTTTTACAGTGTTGTTATAAAATTTATTCCACTCACTTCTCCCTTCAATCAGTGCATTCTTCACATTTCTCTGGAATCATTCCTTTCATTATTTCTATGGTACAATAGTACTCCATTATATTTATATGCAATATTTTGTTCAGACATGCCTCATTTGATTATCACTACCTTGACTCCCAGTTCTTTACCACTATTAGAAGAGCTGGTATAAATATCTTCACATACATGAATCATTTTACTCTTTTTTTAAATATCTTTGAAAGACAGGCATTGTGGTGGTAGTACTCTCATCAATCACATTCTCTGAATCTAAATCTAGCGTTCTTTCTGTTGCTCATTCCCTTGCCTCTGACTATCTCTCATTCACTCTCTTCCTGGTGATTTAGATCTGTCTGTTATCTTTGACTTCCCTTTTTCTCCAACTTCTCCTATCCAGTTTCCAAGTACTGTCATTTCTTCTATGAAATCTGTCAAATTGGTCACCTACTTCTCTTACTGTAGCTACTGCCAGCATTACAATACAGGGCTTCATTTCTACTTGTTTGTCACAGAATGCAAGGTCTCCCTGCCTTCACTCATCATTCTTTCCAATCTAGCCTTTTTAAGTTTTTTAGAATAATCTTCGTTTTGTACAGAGCTAGTTATGTTGCTCCTCTGCCCAATGATTTTCATTTGTCTCTGTTGTCTCCTTAGTGAAATAAAAAAGCCATGCCCATCTACAAAATGGCACCATTTTAATGTTTCAGGTTTATTTTACATAATTCCCTCCCATGCCTTCTTTTTTTAAAATTAAATTGGAATATTGTTGATCTTTTGAACATACTTTGTATCATTTCACTGTAACTCCAGAGTTTGAAGGGACCTCAGAAGTCTAGGCCAGCCCCTTCATTAGTTTTTGTCTTTTTGTTTAATTTTAGACTTGAATATTAAAACTCAAGTAGTAATAAAAGAAAAATGTTACAAACTTAAATATGAAAACTTAAATATAAAATAAGAAAAAATATGCCATGTGCACAGAAGAAAGAGATCATTTAAAATATATAACAATAAATTTCCATTTCAAGAAAGTCTAAATATTAAGTACTATACATTGTATTGAAAGCTGTCATCCTTTCTTTACATCCCTGTAGGTTTTCTTTTGTTTTCTGCTGTGCACTTTTTACTTTGTTCTTTCCCCCCCTTCCTTCCCCATCCCCTTCAAGAGGCTACAATTAAGTGTCGATATGTTTACATATAGATATAGATATATACATATACATACATACATACAGATATATATATGCATAAAAAATACTTTCCCTAAGAGTTTCTACTCCTAATCTTTCTTATGTTTGTTTTTCTCTTATTACCTATCCCTCCTGACTCCTCTACCTTACTTCTACCTGCTACCTTGCCCTTCTATTACTTAACATAACTCCCTCCAAAGAACCCTTCCTTACCCTTCCATTCTCATAGATCTAAACACCCCTTTGTCCCCTTTGTCCTGTCCCGTTACCCTCTACTCTAAAGATCCTTCTCTCATTCTCTCCCACCTCCCTATACCCTCAGTATTTTATTTCTTTCTAAATTTAGAAGACTTAAACCCATTCCCAATGAAAGTAGGTTTCCAGAACTAACAGCCTTCTTCCCCCATCCAATTCCTTTGTAACAGTTCTTCTTACACCTCATTTGCATAAGATAATTACTTTTTAGGTGTAACTAAATGGTTTTGGTTTTTGAAGTCATATCATGCTCAAGTCTACCCCAATCTTTCTTATGAACTACCCAATTATGAACTAATAAGAATCTTAGATATTCATTTTACATTTTACCTACATAAAAGGCAAACATTCTCTTTTTATTGAGTCCCTTATAATTGGTCTTTGCTATTTACCTTAGCTTTTCTTGGCTCTTATATGTCAAATCTTCTATTAAGTTCATTTTTTAAAAACAATGTCCTGAAAAAAGTCTGATAATTCATTAAATGTCCATTTATGATTAGCATTGCTAGGTATGACATTTTCAGCCAGAATGCCAGTTCTTTTGCTCTTTGATACATAGTGTCCCAAGACCTGTGGCCATTTAATGCTGCCACTGCTAGGCCTTCTGTGATTCTAGTAATGACACCACCATATGTAAATTGATCTTTTTCTTGTTGCTCATAATATTTTATCCATGAGCTGGGGGTTGTGGAATTTGACTATAATATTCCTGTGGGTTTTGATCAGAGGGTCTCTTTCAGGTTATGATTTGTGGATTTTTTATTTTTCTATTTTCCCCTCTTGTTCTAACACTTCAAGACAATTTTTTTTGGATTTATTTATTGTATTATTGTGACAACATTCCTTCTTTTGATCATAGCTTTTATGTAGTCTAATTATTCTTATATTTTCTCTTCTTGATCTGTTCCCCAGATCAGTTGTTTTTCTTATGAGACATTTCACATTACATATATGCACACACACACATATATGTGTACATGTATATACAGATATACATGTATACACACATATATATACACATACATATACACACATATGTATGCATGTATGTGTGAGTATGTATATAAATGTGTGTATGTGTATATATATATATAAATGTGTGTATGTGTATATATATATATATAAATGTGTGTATGTGTATATGTGTGTGTATATGTATATATGTATATGTGTGTCTATATCTGCGTATGAGTATATATATGTGTGTTTATATATATATATACATACATATATAAAGTTTCATCTCTTTGAGAGGTTTATAGGAGATGCTTAACAAAACAAATAACAAGTGAGATAGAACTAACTCATTATCATTCCCAGTAAACAGTTCAAAGATACAAGGCACTTTAATGGTAAGTTAAAAACTTCATTTTGGAAGAACTGTATATCATTAATATTGAAGACATTATACATTTTAAAAACATATTTTTTTTATATTTTTTAAAATCTTAAGGAATTAATGCATAGATAATATTTTGACAGTATAGAAAGTTTAAAAGCATCTAGATTTTTGTGGGAAACAGACATCAGTATGCCTATGAATTTTTTTTAAATTTGTTTTTTATTTTTACTTTACAAAACTCAGTTCCACAAGATTTTGAGTTCCAAATTTTCTCCCCCTCCCTCCACTCCCCTCTTCCCCCTAAGACACCATGTAATCTGATATAGGTTCAACATATACATTTACACTAAACTTATTTACACAATAGTCAAGTTGTAAAGAAGGATTATGACCAATACAATGAATCATGAGAAAGAAGAAACAAAATGCGAAGAAGGAGGAGGAGGAGGAGGAGGAGGAGGAGGAGGAGGAGGAGGAGGAGAAGGAGGAGGAGGAGGAGGAGGAGGAGGAGAAGGAGGAGGAGGAGGAGGAGGAGAAGAAGGAGGAGGAGGAGAAGAAGGAGAAGGAGAAGGAGGAGGAGAAGGAGGAGAAGAAGAAGAAGAAGGAGAAGAAGGAGAAGGAGAAGGAGAAGGAGAAGGAGAAGGAGAAGGAGAAGGAGAAGGAGAAGGAGAAGGAGAAGGAGAGGAGGAGAAGAGGAGGAGGAGAAGGAGAAGAAGAAGAAGAAGAAGAAGAAGAAGAAGAAGAAGAAGAAGAAGAAGAAGAAGAAGAAGAAGAAGAAGAAGAAGAAAAAGAAGAAGAAGAAAAGTGCAAATAGTTTGCCTCAATCTGCATTCAGCATTCAGACTGTAATTCTTTGTCCGGATGTGGATAACTTTTTCCATCATGAGTCTTTTTGAGCTGTCTTTGAACCTAGTATTGCTGAGAAAAACCAAGTCTATCAAAATTAGTCATCACAGATGACATGCACATACTGGTCCATTTCCCGATTGTGTGATCTCTTTAGGATACAGCCCTAGAAATGGTATTACTGGGTCACAGGGTATGAACATTTTTATAGCCCTTTGGGCATAGTTCCAAATTGCTCTCCAAAATGGCTGGACCAGTTCATAACTCCACCAACAATGCACCACTGTTCCAATTTTCCCACATCTTCTCCAGCATTTATCATTTTCATGTTTTGTCATGTTAGCCAATCTGACAGGAGAGATGAGGTACCTAATTGTTCTTTGATTTGCATTTCTCTAATCAATAGTAATTTAGAGCATTTTTTCATATGACTATACACATTTTTTTAAATTTCTTCCTATGAAAACTACCTGTTCCTATCCTTTGACCATTTCTTAATTGCAGAATGACCTGTATTCCTATAAAATTGGCTCAGTTTCCTGTATATTTTATATATGAGGCCTTTATCAGAGACGCTGGTTGTAAAGATTCTTTCTGATTTTTCTGCTCACCTCCCGATCTTTCTTGCATTGGCTTTGCGTGAACAAAAACTTTTCAATTTAACAGAAGCAAAATTATCCATGTTGTATTTTCTAATGCTCTTTGTCTCTTTTTGGTTATGAATTCTTTTCTTCTCCACAAATCTGACAGGTAAACTATCCCTTGCTCTCCCAAAATGCTTATAGTATCAGCCTTTATTGCTAAATCATGAACCCATTTTGGGTTTATTTTGGCATGTGGTGTAAGTTAATGGTCTATGCCTAGTTTCTGCCATACTATTTTGTCCCAGCAATTTTTGTGAAAGAGTAAATTCTTAACCTAGAAGATGGACTCTTTGTTTTTATCAAAAGTAGATTGCTATAGTTACTGCCTACTGTGACTTGTGTACCTAACCTATTCCACTCATCTACCACTCTATTTCTTAGCCACTACTGAGTAATTTTAATGACAGCCCCTTTATAATAGAGTTTAATAATGGCTATGGCTAGGATCCCTTCCCTAGCATTTCTTTTCATTAATTCCCTTGATATTATAGACATTGTGTTTTTCCAGATGATTTTTGTTATTATTTTATGCAGTTCTGTAAAGTAATTTTTGGCGATTCGATTGGTATGGCATTGAATAAGTAAATAATTTAGGTAAAATTGTCATTTTTATTATATTAGCTCAGCCTAATCATAAGCAACTGATGATATTTTTCCATTTATTTAGATCTGACTCAGGGAAATTGGGCTATAATTTTCATTCTTCTTTAACTATTAATGGTTTAGGAATTAGTATCCTATTTGTGTCAAAAAAAAAGAAATTGGTAGGACTCCTTCTTTGCCTATTTTCCCAAATAGTCTATAAAGTATGGGAATTAATTATTCTTAAAATATTTGATAGAATTCATTTGTAAATCCACCTGGTCCTGGAGATTTGTTCCTAGGGAGCTCATTGATGGCTTGCTCAATTTTTTTTTCTGAGATGGGGTTATTTAGGTATTTTACTTCCTCTTCTGTTAGTCTGGGCAATTTATATCTTTACAAATATTCATCCATTTCCCTAAGGTTATCAAATTTATGGGCATACCATGGGGCAAAGTAATTCTAATTATTGTTTTAATTTCCTCTCCATTGGAGGTAAATTCACCCTTTTGATTTTTGTTACTGGTAATTTAGATATCTTTTCTTTAAACAATCCAATTCACCAAAAGTTCAATTTTATTGCTTATTTTCTTAGTTTTATTTATAAGTTCAATAATTTTTATTTCAATTTTATTAATCTCTCTTTTGGTTTTCAGTATTTCTAATTTTGTATTTACTTGGGGGTTTTCAGTTTCTTCTTTTTCTTGCTTTTTCAGTTGCATGCCAAATTCATTTTTCCCATTTTTATCTATTTTATTCATTTAAGCATTTAGGGACATAAAACTTCCACTAAGAACTGCTTTTGCTCCATCCCATAAGTTTTGGTATATTGTCTCATTATTGTCATTCTCTTGATTGAAGTTACTGATAGTCTCTATATTTTTTTTTCTTTGACCAACTCATTCTTTAGGATTAAATTATTTAGTTTCCAATTAATTCTTAATCTATCATTCCATGGTCCTTTATTGCAAATAATTTTTATTGCATCATGACCTGAAAAGTATTCATTGAATATTTTTGCCTTGCTGCACTAGATAGTGAGGTTTTTTACGCGCTAATACATGGTCAATTAATGTATTTGTGCTATGTACCACTGAGAAAAATGTATATTCAGTTAAATCCCAAATCAGTTTTGTCCAGAGGTCTACCATATCTACCATTTTCTAAAATTCTGTTCACCTCCTTAACTTCCTCCTTTTTTATTTTGAGGTTAGATTTATCAAGTGCAGAGAGGGGGAGGTTGAGGTCCCCCACTAGTATAATGTGGGTGTCTATTTCTTCCTGTAACTCCCTTAATTTCTCCTCTAAGAATTTGGATGCTATACCACTTGGTACATAGACGTTAAATAATGATATTACTTCATTGTCTATGGTGCCTTTTAGAAGGATATACTTCCTTATCTCTTTTAATTAGATCTATCTCTGTTTTAGCTTTGTCTGAGATTGTTTGCTACCCCTGATTTTTTTTTACTTCAACTGAAGCATAATATATTCTACTCCAGTCTTTGACCTTTGCCTGTGTGTATCTACGTTTCAAATCTGTTGCTTATATACAACATATTGTAGGATTATGGTTTTCAATCAATTCTGCTATCCGTCTCCATTTTATGTGAGAGTTCATCCCATTCACATTCACAATTTTGATTACTATCTGTGTCTTTTTTTCCATCCTCTTTCTATCCATTTTTGTTTTTATTTCTCCCTTCCCCTCCTCAAAAGAGTTTTGCTTTTGACCACTGCCTCCCTCCATATTACTTCCATTTCAAACCCCCATCTTACACTTTTTCCTTACTACGTCTTCCCTCCCTTGTAATGGCCCCCCATTTTCTTTCCCCTTTCTGTTCCTACTACCTGTAGTGCATTTTTGATTTCAGTGCTTGACAGAGTATTTTATTCCCTCCTTGAACCAAATCCAATGAGTAAAGCTCGAACACTGCTCTTCTCCTTACTTTATTTACCTCTCGTATAATGTTTTTGTGCCTCTTCATGTGATGTAATTTACTCTCTTCTTCCTCCTCCTTACCTGTTCTTCCATTACAATCCCTTTTCATCAATTAATTTAGGTTTTTACCATCACATCAGTTAATTTATACCAATACAGTATGTCTCTGTATATCTCTTTTAAGTGTAGTACTAACTATACCATTCTCAAAATTAGTAAATATCATCCTTCTGTATAGGGATGTAGACAAGTTTCCCTTTGTTGAAAAATCAAGATTTTTTTCTCCATTTACCTTTTTGTGCCTTTGCATCCCTTGATTATGTTTTTTTATCATCACATCAGTTACTTCATGCTGACATCCTCAGTCTATGTACGTCTCTTTTAATTGCTGTAATAACTGTACCATTCTCAAGATTGACATATATATATATATATATATATGCATATATATATATATATATATAAACAATTCAATCCTATTTAAGGATGTAAGCAATTTGCCCTTATTGAATAACAAGTTTTTTTTTCTCCCTGTTTACGTTTTTATGTCTCTCCTGAATTTTGTGTTTGAAGATCAAAGTTTCCATCGAGTTCTGTCCTTTTCATCAGGAAGGTCTGGAATTCCCTTATTTCATTGAGTGTCCATCTTCTTGCCTGAAAACTTATGCTCACTTTTGTTGTGCTGGTGATCCTTGGTTGTAATCTAAGCTCCCTTGCCTTTCGCAAATATCATATTCCAATACCTCCTATCTTTTAAGGTAGAAGCTTCAAGGTCTTGCGTGATCCTGACTATACTTACAAGATATTTACATTGTTTCATTCTGGCTGCTTGCAGTATTTTATCCTTGACTTGATAATTCTGGAATTTGGCTACAATATGCCTTGGAGTTTTCAATTTGGGATCTCTTTCAGCAGGTGATTGGTGGATTCTTTCTATGACTATTTTACTCTCTGGTTCTAGTACCTTAGGGTAGTTTTCCTTGATGATTTCTTGGAAGATACTGTCCAGGCTCTTTTTTTTATCATGTCTTTCTGGTAGACCAATAATTCTTAGATAATATCTCAATCTATTTTCCAAGTCAATTTTTTCCCAATCAGATATTTCATGTTTTCTGCTATTTTTTTCTTCTTTAGCTTTTGTTTGACTGATTCTCGATGTCTCATAAAGTCATCAGCTTCTCCTTGCCCAATTATAATTTTTAACTAATTATTTTCTTCATTTAGCTTTTGTACCTCTTCTCAATTTGGTTAATTTTACTTTCCAAGGAGTTATTTTCTCCAATTAGATTTTGTACCTCCTTAACCATTTTGCCAATTTTACTTTTTAAATATTTGTTCTCATCAGTGAATATTTTTCCATATTTTTTTTCTTTTGCCTCTAATTAGGTCTTTTAAAATCCTCTTTGAACTCTTCCAGTAAAGCTTTTTTGGCTTGAGACCAGTTTATATTCCCTTTCAAGGTTTCCGATGTGGATGTAGTATCAATACTGTCTTCTTCTGAATTGGTGTTTTAAGCTTCCATCTCCGTAATAAGGTTCAATACTCCTTGGTTTTCTGGATTGCTTCTTCATAGTGGTTGACTTTTTCCTTGCTTTTAAAGTAAATCTCTGGTTCTGAAGCACAGGGGTCTCTATCTCAAGCTTCTGGTGCTGGGAGCTGGGGCCTGGTTACTGACTTTGTATGCCGTGTCCTCTGGTTTTGTCAGCTAGATGCTATGCAATGTGGTCACTCAACTGGTGCTGAGCTGGAGCTGGCTGCAGTATGAAGGTAGAAGTCAGGTGGATGCCTTTCTGAGTTCTGCTGAATTACACTGAAACTCTGGGTGTGAGATGTGGGGGAGGGGTGGTCTGACTGCTGGAAGTCTCCTCTTCCCCTCGGGCTCTGCTACAGCATGAATGGTCCTCAGCAGTTGTCTGTGCTGGTGTCTGCCACTTACTCTGGCTGTGTGAAGAGATGTCTGGGATTCTGGTCTTGACACTTGTGAGCTCCACCACCTTGTGGCTCAGGAACTCCTGCTGGTCTACTGAGGTGGGACATTTTGAGACATCTCACTTCCTGAACTAGTCCCCTTCTGCCACCACAAGAGGGGCCCTTTCCCCAGCTTCCAGAGGTAAAAGGTTACTGAAGTCCCCCTTTTGGCTCCTCTATTCCAGGATTTCTCCCAGGGGAGTTTTCTCTGGTTGAGGAGGGGAGTGATAAGAGACTGGTCATCATGGCTCCCAGAAGTTTTAAAAGGTGAGTTTCAAACCCTTTAGATTGTGGGTGATAGCCCCAGGACTAGCTGCTGCCATGGCTTTTGGCTCTTCACTTCTGTCTCACGTAGCTCAGACAGACTAGCATCCTGGGTTCAGATTCCTGGGGAATGCCACCATAGCTGGTTATTCATCCCCTGGCCTGCTCCCGCTCCTGCTCCAGTATTGTTTAGTTTCACTCACCCAGCATTCTCCCAGCCTATTACTCTGGCTGAGTTCTGCAGCTGCTCCCACTTTGGTATGTTTGAGTGCAGTTCTGTGTGCTTGGCACTCCCCCAGCCTGCAGATGCATCCTGCTGAACCTGTGGACTCTCCTGGCTTTGAACTCTGCCACACTCAGTCTACTATTGACTTCGATCTCTCTTAAATGTGCTCAGATTCACTTTTTTTTTTTAAATTCCATTTAAAGTTATTGTAGACACCATAAAATATTTGGGAGTCTGCTTGCCAAGACAAACCCAGGGCTTATATAAACATAATTACAAAACACTTTTCAAACAAATAAAGTCAAATCTAAATAAACAGAAAAACATCAGTTACTCATGGTTAGGCTGAGCTAATAAAAAAATGACAATTTTTCCTAAATTAATTTACTTACTCAGCGCCATACTAACTGAACTACCAAAAATTATTTTACAGAGCTGTATAAAACAATAACAAAATTCATCCGGAAGAACAAGAGGTCCAGAATATCTAGGGTATTATTGAAAAGAAATGCTAGGGAAGGTGCCTTAACCATACCAGATACTAAACTGTACTATGAAGCAGCAGTCATCGAAACTACTTCGTAGTGGCTAAGAAATAGAGTGGTGGATCAGTGGAATAGGTTAGGTACACAATACATAGTAGTCAACAACTATAAGAATCTATTCTTTGATAAACCCAAAGAATCCAGCTTCTGGGCTAACAATTCACTATTTCAAAAAAAATGCTGGGAAAATTGGAAAATAGTAGGGCAGAAACTTGGCATAGACCAGTATCTTATACCTTCTATGAAAATAAAGTCAAAATGGGTTCATGATTTAGGAATAGATGCTGATACTATAAGCAATTTGGGAGAGCAAGGAATAGTTTACCTATCAGATCGATGGGAAAGGAAAGAATTCATGACACAACAAGAGATAGAGATCATTACAAAATGCAGAATGGATAATTTTATGTTAAATTGAAAGTTTTTGTATAAAAAAGCCATTGCAACCAAGATTAGGAGGGAAGCAGGAAATTGAGAGAAAATCTTTACAACCAGTGTCTCTGATAAAGGCCTCATCTCTAAAATATACAGGGAACTGAACCAAATTTATAGGAATACAAATCATTCCCCAATTGAGAAATGGTCAAAGGATATGAACAAGCAGTTTACAGAGGAAGAAATTAAAGATATCTATGGGCATATGAAAAAATGCTCTAAATCATTATTTTTTTAATTTAAATTTATTTATTTAACATATTTAGTTTTCAGCATTGATTTTCACAAGAGTTTGAATTACAAATTTTCTCCCCATTTCTACCCTCCCCCCCACTCCAAGATGGCATATATTCTGGTTGCCCTGTTCCCCAGTCAGCCCTCCCCTCTATTATCCCACTTCCCTCCCATCCCCTTTTCCCTTCCTTTCTTGTAGGGCAAGATAAATTTCTATGCCCCATTGCCTGTGTATCTTATTTTCTAGTTGCATGCAAAAACTTTTTTTTTGTTTTTGAACATCTGTTTTTAAAACTTTGAGTTCCAAATTCCCTCCTCTCTTCCCTTCTCACCCACCCTCCCTAAGAAGTCAAGCAATTCAACATAGGCCACATGTGTAACATTATGTATAACCCTTCCACAATACTCATGTTGTGAAAGACTAACTATATTTTGCTCCTTCCCAACCCATCCCCCTTTATTGAATTTTCTCCCTTGACCCTGTCCCCTTTCGAAAGTATTTGTTTTGGATTACCTCCACCCCCATCTGCCCTCCCCTCCATCATTCCTCCCCTTTTATTTATCTTCCTCCCTCTCCTTTCCTGTGGGCTAAGATACCCAATTGGGTACGTATGGTATTCCCTCCTCAGGCCAAATCTGGTGAGAGCAAGGTTCACTCATTCCCCCCTCACCTGCCCTCTCCCCTCCTCCCACAGAACTGCTTCCTCTTGCCACCTTTATGCGAGATAATCCACCCCATTCTATCTCTCCCTATCTCCCTCTCTCAGTATGTTCCTCTCTCATCCCTTAATTTCATTTTATTTCTTTTAGATATCTTTCCTTCATCTTCAACTCACCCTGTGTCTGCTCTCTCTCTCTTTTATATATATATATATATACATATACATATATATACATATATATGCATATACATACAGATATATACATACATACACATTCACTTATATATACATATATATACATAAACCTATATATATATATATATATATATATATATATATGCATATTCCCTTCAGCCACCCTAATACTGAGGTCTCATGAATCATACATGTCATCTTTCCATGTAGGAATGTAAACAAAACATTTCAACTTTAGTAAGTCCCTTGCAATTTCTTTTTCTTGATTACCTTTTCATGCTTCTCTTGATTCTTGTGTTTGAAAGTCAAATTTTCTATTCAGCTCTGGTCTTTTCACTGAGAAAGCTTGAAAGTCCTCTATTTCATTGAAAATCCACATTTTGCCTTGGAGCATGATACTCAGTTTTGCTGGGTAGGTGATTCTAGGTTTTAATCCTAGCTCCATTGACCTCCGGAATATTGTATTCCAAGCCCTTCGATCTCTTAAGGTAGAAGCTGCCAGATCTTAGGTTATTCTGATTGGGTTTTCACAATACTCAAATTGTTTCTCTCTGGCTGCTTGCAGAATTTTCTCCTTGATCTGGGAGCTCTGGAACTTGGCGACAATATTCCTAGGAGATTTCTTTTTGGGATCTATTTGAGGAGGCGATCGATGGATTCTTTCAATTTCTATTTTGCCCTGTGGCTCTAGAATATCAGGGCAGTTCTCCTTGATAATTTCTTGAAAGATGATATCTAGGCTCTTTTTTTGATCGTGGCTTTCAGGTAGTCCAATAATTTTTAAATTATCTCTCCTGGATCTATTTTCCAGGTCAGTGGTTTTTCCAAGGAGATATTTCACATTGTCTTCCATTTTTTCATTCCTTTGGTTCTGTTTTATAATATCTTGATTTCTCATAAAGTCACTAGCTTCCACTTGCTCCAATCTCATTTTTAAAGTAGTATTTTCTTCAGTGGTCTTTTGGACCTCCTTTTCCATTTGGGTAATTCTGCTTTTCAAGGCATTCTTCTCCTCATTGGCTTTTTGGAGCTCTTTTGCCATTTGAGTTAGTCTATTTTTTAAGGTGTTGTTTTCTTCAGTGTATTTTTCAGTATATTTTTGGGTCCCCTTTAGCAAGTCATTGACTTGTTTTTCATGGTTTTCTCACATCCTTCTCATTTCTCTTCCCAATTTTTCCTCTACTTCTCTAACTTGCTTTTCCAAATCCTTTATGAGCTCTTCCATGGCTTGGGACCAGTTCATGTTTTTCTTGGAGGTTTCTGTTGTAGGCTCTTTGACTTTGTTAACTTCTGTCTGTATGTTTTGGTCTTCTTTGTCACCAAAGAAAGAATGCAAAGTCTGAGACTGAATCTGGGCGCGTTTTTGCTGCCTGGCCATATTCCCAACCAACTAACTTGACCCTTGAGTTTTTCATCAGGGTATGACTGCTTGTAGACTAAAGAGTTATATGTTCCACGTTTGGGGAGGAGGTGCCAGCTCTGTGACACCAGCACTACTCCTTCCCCAAGGACCCCCACCCCGGACTGGGCTTAGATCTTCAGCAGGCTGTGCACTCCTGCTCTGATCTACCACTTAATTCCTCCCACCAGGTGGGCCTGGGGCCAGAAGCAGCAGCAGCTGTAGCTGCCCCACCTCTGCTGCCCCAGGGGCTGGAAGCCGAACCTCGAACTCCTTCCACTCCCGCAGCTTTTCCCACTAACCTTCTCCACTGTCTTTGGTGTTTGTGGGTTGATAAGTCTGGTAACTGCCACAGCTCCTTGATTCAGGGCACTAGGGCTTGTTTTGCCTGGCTCCTGCTCTGGTTGGTGCTGGTGCCACCCACACTGTGCTCTGCTGCTCTCTGGTCTGCTCCCAGCTCCATGTGATGAACCTTATCCAGCGACCATCCAGGCTGTCTTGGGCTAGAGCCCTGCTTCCCTCTGCTATTTCGTGGGTTCTGCAGCTCTAGAATTTGTTCAGAACCATTTTTTATAGTTTTTTTGGAGGTACCTGGGGGGGGCGCTCATGCAAGTCCCTGCTTTCCTGCCCCTATCTTGGCTCTTCGCCACCCCAAACTATTGTCTTTTAGGTAAGGCAGGGAATGGTTAAAGGCTTATTTAGCCTGCCTCCTTTTGATCTGAGGGGAAAAGATCCACCCTTCTTTCCTCCTTATCTTTCTCTCTTCTACATTTAACAACTTGGCCAAAGCTGGAATGTGGGAGAGAGAAAGAGAGTATCTACCCACAACTCTTCAAGAGCCTCCAAACCCTTTCACTTTCAAAACCTCTATTCACACTGTGTAAGCAAACCAGACCTTCCCCAAACTCTCCACATATGCTCCTTTCCCCTACATGCCCAAACCTTCTTGCTTTTATTTATCCCTTCTGGCGGACTTTGATTAAAGCCCCTTTAAAACTACACACACCTTATTTCTTGCTAGTTCTGACTGGACCCTTTTCTTACCCTCTCCAAATTGCCTTTTCCATCATATAACCAACAATATAATATTTCACTCTCTCTCTCTTTCTCTCTCTCTGTCTCTCTCTCTCTCTCTCTCTCTCTCTCTCTCTCTCTCTCCCCCCCCCCCAACCCACTCCTCTGAAGAGACTGGAGTCAGGGAGGTTACAGGGTTTCAGATTACACACTCACTTCACAGAGAAACACAAACACACAACAGATACAGACAGAAAACAACAGGGAGAATTCCTGAACAAATTAGAAATCACCAGCATTTTTCCTTTCTCTTGTCTTTCCCTTTGTACTTTGGAAACTCCCAAGTAGCTAGTCTGGCCCCTAGTAGGATATCGTCCAAAACATTTGGAAAGGAACTATTTTGCTGACCACCTGCTTTTAAGATTTTGGCTCACTAGTTCTTGCTGTAGAGGCTCACAATATCTTGCCGTAAAGGCTCAACAGTTTTTGCCTTGTTAAGGCTCCCTCTCTCCAATTCTAACCCCCAACCTCCCATTGGCTGGGCTTCAGGACATACACTCTCTCTCACAAAAATCTACCCAGCAACAGAGGCTTTCACTGTTTACCACATAAGGCAATAAGGCGCACAAGCTAGTAGGAAGGAAACCATAGACAGGGATGGCATGTCTTTGATAATTTGTTTCTTTTCTGTGCTCAAAAACAGGGTCCAGGTGGCTGGGGGAGGTCTAGTACAATGCAGGGTATACTGAAAAACATGTTTTCACAAAGTTGGCTTGCTGCAGGTATTGTTTTGTATAAGGGGTACATTTTGGTAGAACGGGAGACACAAGAAATCATTAACCCTTTGAGGAGGCTTCACCTTCTGAGAGATCATCTTTCGCATCATGATTCATTCCATTGGTCATAATGCTTCTTTACAACTTGACTATTGTGTAAATAAGTTTAATGTGAAGTTATATGTAGACGATATATCAGATTCCATGCCGTCTTGGGGAGGAGGCAGGGGGAAGAAAATCTGGAACTCAAACTCATGAGGAACTGAGTGTTGTAAACTAAAAATAAAAAATTTTAATTTAAAAAAATGCATGTTTAGACTTGCTTAAACATTTTACTTCTGATTCACTCAAAAAAAAGGAAAGGAGTTAAGTGGTCTGGGGTGGGTTGAGAGCCATAGTGAAAGGACTAAGTTGTCTGGGGTGAGTCAAGAAATATGTTAAAAGAGTATTAAGTGGTCTGCAGTGGGCTGAAAACCACTGTGAAAGGACTATTGAGTATCTATGTGGGCTGGAATGGGCCAGATGCCTTGAGCAAGATTCCACTGATCTGGGCTGCTGATATGTGTGGGAAAATTCAGCGACTGGATTGCTGAAATGTATGGGAAAATTCAGGTTCCAGGTCCCATCACCCCCTCAAATAGGTATTCAAAAGATACTATAATATTATTTGGCTCTTTGGGGGTCCTTGAAGAAGTCTACAGATAATATTCTAAAACCATTAACAACAATCTGAGTGGGATACAGTGAAGACCCCTCAGGGGAACCTAGACATATGGAACTCCCAAGATGCTACAATACCCCACACCTGGCCCCACTTTGATACTACACGCAACTTTACTGTCTGAACAAGATTAGCTACAGAATATCCCAGGCAAAACTCCCAAGGCTAGTGGCCTGAAAAGGTGGAGATTAGATTTGTGCAGATGTTGTAGAATGATGATAGGCACACAGAACACAGATAGCCACACCTGTCTGTACTCTTTTTCAATGTCTCTCTGTACTTTTTCCATATCTCATTGTACTGTTCTTCAATGCCATGGGGAGGGAGGGGAAATTCCACTTTTCGACTGTACCCTCAAAAGCTCATGGCTGTGAGTCAAGAGGAAGGGGGTTTGGAAAAAGGGGGGTTGCAGTCAGGGTCTATAAAAAGTCTGTTCTTTTTGCATATGGTGCGATCTGACACTGTGAGCATTCTCTGTGTGAGTCACCCTTTCTCAAGATCATAATAAAACTCTTTTCTGCTCTCTACCTTGAGAAGCCTCTGACTTTAATTTGAGTAAGGGTCTCTGTCCCACACAAATCTAACTCAAATGATAGTATTTTCTCATTTTAAAGATAAGGAGTTTGATGCTCAGATAGATAAATCAATTTGACCAAATGCCAAGTAAAATATGGACTCAGAAGCAAGTGTGTCTAATTCTAAATGGACTGTTCTTTCCTCCACACTATATTTCACTTCCTTTTGGATGAGAATTCCCTAACTACAGATTATGTGAAATCTTAAAACCTTTAATTTTTAATTAAGTTTATCAAAACTAAATTAAAATCTTAAAAATGTTTATTTTATGCACACTATTCATAGTCTGAATGCTGTGAAGTGGTCCAGTACATGATTCTTTTTGTGCTTACTTATGTATCTGGAAGGCCAGGCTCACACTGATCTATGTAACACAACATTAGTAATCTGTAATTACATAGATTACTTAAATACTCATGTTACTCATCCATTATCTTATTCAGTACTTTTAAGCATCTACTACGTGTGAGATATCAGGAGCAATATAGTGAAAAGACCACTGAACATGGAGCTAAAAGGGCAAGCTTCTTGTTATATAGATGCCTCTGAAAAGCTTATCATCACAGTGTACATGTTGCTTAGTCTCTATAAGTCTCTGTTTTCCTTTCCTTAAGATGAAGTTACTAGACTATGTTATTATGAATGTCATGACAAACTTGAAAATTTAATGTAAGAGTCAATTATTAATTACTTACTATGTGGCAGGCATGTTGCTATGGTTTATAAGAGGACCATGACATCAGGGAGATGATGACATGACTTTCAAGTGAGTTGGATTTCAATGAGGGAGGGCTATGCAAAGTCTCCAGCCTCACTTCCTCCTCTAGAGCCTCTGGGTCTAGTGGCCAGATATATATCAGGACAACTGGAGATGGTCCAGGATGCAATGGGAGACCTTGAGCTTTTTAAGCTAGGTCTTTTCAATTTCTCATGTTGTGACAGGCAATGCCCATTCGATGAATAGGCCTCTTGAAGAATTCAGTCAAGGCATGACCTCCTTAATTAAAAAAAAATCAAACTGGAAAGAGAAGATTCTTGGGGTTGCTGGCCAAAAGAGAAACAGTTACTATTTACATTCGCTCTGGGCCAGGGCCCAAAAATTAACCATTAAGCAGTGCTTGGGCCTTTCCCCAGTCCTACCTTCCAGGGGTGTAGGTGTTGACAGTGGTGGCATGGTGCACTGTGGGATAGGGAGCGATCACCTTGGGAGGCAGCATGATGGACGTGAGATTGTTCAATGGAACGAGTGCAGAACAGGACAATCATTTCAGCAATAAACAGAAGAAGTTACTGAGGCAGTTGAAGTTTGAAGAATGTCTTGAATAAAAGGTAGATATGAACAAAGTAAATTTGGAGGTGATTAAGCCTTGGATTACAAAACAAGTAACAGAATTTCTTGGATTTGAGGATGATGTAGTAATTGAATTCATATTCAACCAGCTGGAAGTGAAGAATCAAGATTCCAAAATGATACAGATTAACCTGAGTTCTTGAATGGAAAAAAATGCTAGAGAATGTATGAGATAGCTATGGCCCCTGTTGTTGAGCACACAGGAAAATATTGCTGGGAACTAAAGCAGTGCTTGATCAGGGAGGAAACTATTGTCCAATCAATGAGATCCAGAGTGAACTGGATTTAAGGCTTGATCTTTGAGAAAGAAATCTAGCCGGTAAACCTCAAGTTAACTAGGGGGACTTCGGCCATCAAAATTTACATTCCTTTCATCAGAGAACCCTCAGTTATGGGCATGATGGGAGATGGAGAGGGACTGTTAATTACTGAGCATATGATAACAAGGAAACAAAACTATCTTTGCCCTGAAGAAGATATTATACCAATTAAAGAAGACAACACATATAAAGAAACAGCAGTTAGAAGTGCAAGGGATACATGCTCTGTTCATCACTTTATTATTTTGATCAATTTTTATGCAACATCATCACCACCATCAAGATGAATTAGAATTCATCCAAGCATTGAAGAGTTCACAGACTTGTACAGTAGATAACATATGTACAAAAATAACTGTAATACAAGCAGCAGTGTATCCACTTGTGACAGGACTGTACAAATGCAACATCTAGCCTTATCTGTATCCTTTCTAATTGAGAGGCTGAGTTGAGTCAGCGTAATGTTAAAAATAATTAAACTTAATTTAATAACAATTGTTGTTTGGCTATTTGAGAACAGTTAACTTAAGAACAATTGCAGAAGTCTATATATGACTTCCCTATGAATGCACCTAGCTCTTACCAAGCGTTGAAAAGCCATAATTGCTGCCTGCTTTCTGTTTAGAGATATTACAGATATAGACAGGTTTCCAGATTGTGTATTTACCTAATAAAATGCTGAATAAGGATCGAAAGCTTTTCTACTGAAATTTCGTGACTTGAATCTGTCTATATTACAAATCATCATTTTCTCTCTTATTACAGTGCAAGCTAGAGTATCAAGCGTGTGTCTTGGGAAAAGAGATCTCAGTCAAGTGTGAAAGACGGTGCCCTTGCCCTCCAGATAAATCCACAACTGTAGTCAGAAATGATAAGAGAGGTAAGTAATGAAGATCTATGTTGTTTTTTTTTTTCTTTCAGAAAGTGATATGAGATGGAAAATATGAGCTTATTCATCACAGATGGTGATGTATTATTCCAAACTGATTCTAGTAAAATGCACTATTTTGCAACAAATTTTGAGTAATCAAATTTCTTGCAATGATATAAATATAGATCTATATAGAGTGTATATGTGTATATATATTTGTATGTATAATGTATGTGAATATATATACATATTAGACACACATTACCAATTTGTAATATTTTATAATTTGTTAAATTACATGTGTTTTGTGTTCTTATATTAATAATTGCTGCCAATGATATTTATATTCAAATTAGTCATTGATTAAATGGCTGTATGTAACTATTTTTCTTCCTTACTCGTTGTGTAAAAACAAAAAAAGGGGGCAGTTACTTCGATCATTCTTTTGATGATTTGTGAAATCGATGTTTACTTGACACCAACAGTTTCATTTTGAAGAAAAAGAGATCAGAGGGAAAAGTAGTGATAAAATGTGTTGGGTGCTTATCTTGTAATGTATACACAGATAATAATCGTGTACTTGCTTTCGACAACAGTTTTCTTGCTATGAATTTTTAAAATTCTTTAAAACTTTTTTTCAATTAACAATATTTTCTTTTTTTCCCCTCATCTCTCCCATTTGAAAAGTCAAAAGAGCAATCTTTTATTAAGCACTTACTATGTGTGTCAGGTACTGGAGATACAAATATAAATAAAAACAAAGACAGCCCCTGCTCTTAAAGAGCTTCCATTCTAAAGGGAGCACAAAGAAAAGTAGGAGGTAGGCGGGAGATAGAATGTGAAGGTACTGAAGCAGGAGCTTAAGGAGTCAGAAGCAGAACCCTAACATGAAGTCATGAAATTAGCTGATCTAGGCACTTCCTCAAATGATGTTTTCTAGAGGACCTGATCAATCAGAGATAGAGGCTGCAGGGGCAGAGGATCTTCTAGGATGAAAATGCCACAGGGAAAGAGGGATCTTATGAGGTGGGAAGGCTACTGGAGAATAATGGAGAAAGAAATCTAGAGAGTCAGGAGTGGAGAAGATGAAGTGGCAGAGTAAAATAAAAGCATTTGTCCATGTCCAAAACACATGTCATATTCTGCAACCTGAGTCCCTCACCCTTATTTCAAGAGATAGGTAGCATGCTTCATCCTTTGTCCTCTGGAATCTTCAGAAAAACTGATTGCATTATCAGAATCCAGAAATCTTTCCAAATAATTTAGCTTTCCAGTGTTGTTCATTTATATAGCATTTTCCTGACTTTGCTCATTTTACTGTGTCAGCTCATACAGTTCTTCCCAGGTTTCTCTGAAATTATCACTTTCATATATATCTCTATATATGTGTGCATGTGTGTGTGTGTACATATATATATTCTTATGGCAGAATAGCATTCCGTTACCATCATATACTATAATTTTTCAGCCATTACTGAATTGATGGGCACCCTTTTAATTTCTAATTTTTGCCTTCATAAAAGAGCTGATATGAGTTTTGCGATTAGTGTAAACCCCTTTGTGGTGTTCAGGAGAAGGAGGGAACATACATTAATGTACTAAATTGGAAGATGATGGGTCAGTTGAAGAAGCAATTCTATGAGAACAGGAGAATAAACATAACTTCTATTAACTGGACTATTGCAAACTAACTCTCCGAGTTTCCTGTTTACCTAGCTCTCCTTCTCCTAGCTCTCTTTTTTCAGCCTTAATATTTCATTTAACTACTTCTTTGGAAAGTGTATTTGGGTCTGTCTGTTTCCTATGTCATATGCATTTTTTCCCTTCCTGCTCCTGTTTTCCTAGCGTATTGGTAATTAAGGTGGGACTTTTACTGTTTCGTCTTTTAGCACTTATTTAATCAAGTGCCCTTGAAGAGTCTGGCCTTTGTTTCTTTGATTGGATCAGGAGTCTTTGATGACCTCCTTGCCACAAGGGAAAGCCTGGTTCGCATGTGTTTGAGTCACATGTTTTTGATGCCTGAGGCTTTTAGGCCATATGGGTTTGAGACGAATGTTTGTGACACTTTTAGGTCACATGGGTTTGTGTCACATGTTGTGATGCCCTTCCACCCTGAACAGAATATATAAACCCAGAGGTTGGTGGTTCCCCTTGGGGCTCTCATTCATTGGAAGAGTGTCAGTATGGAGACTCTGGGTAGCCGTTAAGGAGCCCCCCAGCTTTGAAGAAACCCAGATGTTTGGTTTGGGGGCTCTCAGTCACTGGAAGAGTGGCATGGGACTCTGGGAAAGCCATAGTAACTGCCCCACCCCACCTGGCTTTGCTAACCCAGACCCATTGGTTCTTTGGTAACTATGAATTGTGATTTGGTCTGTTTATATTGTGTGTGATTGTAATTTCTTTGTATTTGCTCTGAAGTCCAGTTTGCTGGCTTTTCCTCCTGAACTAAGTGAATGATATTTGTATATGTGATTAAAGTGAGATTGTTAGCCCCTTAAAGTTACTTTCCTTAGTAAAGCAAATCGAAGAACCCATGCTGGCAGCTCTTGTTGCTTGTCTTCTTGGGTCTTACACCGCACAACAGGTGCTAGCCAAATGTTACATCTAGATATGAGATTTAAATAGAAATAAAAAGGAAAAAAAACCTCATGATACTGAGGGTTGTTTCTTATTTTTTGCATTGTGATATGCCATAGCAAAAGAACTCCCTACCTAGAGCCCTACCTTTTGGTGTTCAACTACCCTCTCTTAGAAGAGTTGGTCTTCCAACAGAAGACATAGTATGTCACTGGAATTGTACTTAAAGTTTTTCTAGACTGATAGAATCTGTACTCTGATGGGATAGCTTTTAAGCAGTCAGGGTCCCCACCATTAATAGTGAAACAACAGAATAGCATTTCATTGGATGACAGTTTGTAACAATTGTGTATATGAACCACATGTGTGATATGTGTGCATGTGTACTGTGTAGGACATTATTTCTTCTGTATTCATTTTTCAAATTGTTATTTATCCTTATACTTATTTCACATTTTTTTTACATTTAGAAACTTTTTCTTCAAACAAAAATGTTGAATTTTATGAGCTACATACGACTGGCATATGATTAAACAACATTGAGAATCAAGTGTAATAAATAAAAATATCCCCCTGTCATTGTAGTTTGCTAGATCAAATTTCCATCCAAGTTATAATATAAATCCTTTCTTCTTGTGGTTATTTCTAATTCTCATTATTTTCTGCAATAATTATAAATGTACTTGTCCTAGCTAGCCATAAAATTTGTTAAAAATGTCTATTACATTACAAAACTTCAGCAAGATTTCAATCCTAAAATTTACATTAAATAGGAACATATGGCTTGATGCAGCATAAAATAATTGTAAGTTCCCACTGTCTTAAAAAAGAGCTCACTACACTGTGGAGAAGAAAAGGTAACACATCTTTGAAGACCCAGTGTGAATAAACAATAATTATTCTTCATATTGCTTAAATTTTTATCAGTCTGTTTTTTATTACTATGTCAAGAAATAAACCTTTTAATGACACATCATTGGGGATAAAGATAATTTTGGTTCTGATGTTGAAAGAGATGCTTAGAGAATTTAAACTAATCCCACACTTACATATTATCAGGACAAAGCTAATATGAGGTTTTTCCTGCTGCTATGGAAAAGCAGTATGGGGAAATTTGAACGACATTCATAAGAAATGTAAAAAAGAGTTGAGTATCATTTTTAATCTGTCAGCTGTCATTTACATTAGAAGTACACACTCCAGAAGCTGCTGTGTGTATAAAAATCTATTCTTTAAAAAAGAAAAAGAAAATCTCAGAAAACTGAGGAACAAGCTAGTAAAGCTGAACTATTACATCTTGAGTTTCAAAATGTTATTTAAAAGACTAGGTTGTCACGGTGAAAACTGGAAGTTTATTTTGTTTTAAAATATTTCTCTTTTCAAGGAAAGATAAATCCCATTGAAGTTAACTCATTATAGATGCAACTTACAAAGGGATAAAGCTATTGTTGTTTAGTCATTTTTCAATCATGTCCTACTCTTTGTGACCCTTTTTGGGGTTTTCTTGACAAAGATACTGCAATGGTTTGCCACTTCCTTCTCTAGCTCATTTTACAGATGAGGAAACTGAGGCCAGCAGGTTATCTGATTTGCCCAAGGTCACACAGCAAATATGTATCTGAGACAAGATCTGAGGTCAAGCCTTCTTGACTGCAGGCCTGACACTACACAGAGCCATCTACATTTTGCTAAATTTATACAACAGTATCGACTGGTATGAGCATATATACAGTAATGAACATGAGGCAGCCCAGATGTAGACACTGGTCCATGTGCAAAGGGACTGGCCAACATTTCCCCATTAGGACCCTGCACTGCTCAGACCTGTAAGGATTTTTAGATCTGATTTTTAACTCAGAAAAGCAGCAGGATAAATAACCACTGTCAAAGTATTAAATCATTCAGGTATCTCGATATGCCTCTCTTGCTCATGAAGACAAAGCCCTTCCAGGAATATGCATTGAGGGGTTTTGTGACAATGAGAACACAGAAAACTATTTTTGGAGGAGAAGGAAGCAAAGAATATATTAGACTCTAATTTCTTTTTTTGAGAGGGGAAGGCAGGGCAATTGGGGTTAAGTGACTTGCCCAAGGTCACACAGCTAGTAAGGGTGTCAAGTGTCTGAGGCCAGATTTGAACTCAGGTCCTCTTGACTCCAAGGCTGGTGCTCTACTCACTGCACCACCTAGCTTCCTCTAGACTCTTAATTTCAAGATAAATTTCCTTATAAAGAATGCAGTGAGAATGGCTACAATTATAAATGATGGGTAAAGACTGGTAGAATTACTTGTGAAGCACTCTGATGAGACTGATGTAGCTGTATTCAAGTGTGTTTTCCTGGAGAGGTGGTGTGATTTAGTATCTAGAGTGCCAGTCAAGGACTCAGAATGCCCTGGGTCTAAATTCCAACTGTGACTCTTATTAGACATGTTTCCATGGGCAATCCCTCAGTCAGGCAACACTTAAGTCAGATTTAAGTCACAAGTTGTGATCTTTGATCTTCATAGGTGGAAGGAATTCCCTAAACAGCCAAAAAACTTTCATTCTAAATTTTCTTCTAATAAGTTCTCTCTAATGTCTTGCACCCTTATTCACTAATATTCCTTATTCAAGAACGTGGGAAAACCATGCCAGTTTGAAGCCTGTGTTTAGGTGTTTGTTGGAAAAGCTTGCTAGGTTTAATGCTTCATAATGTTCTTTGGGAAATTCATTATATGCATCTCACTTTGGAGTCTACCAGTTGATTGGTTTTATTATCAAAGCCCATATACCTTCACATCCAAGTTATTTAGGGAAGCAAAAAAAATAAAAGAAAAAGAAAAGAAAAGAAACTTTTATATTGTGCATATGTTTGCTTTTCTCATATGAATTGTATGACTGAGAAAAGCCGTAATATTTCAGAGAGAGTTATAGTTAAACCTAAGTCAATAATTTTGTTGTCCAGCATTGTACTTGATTGATAATACAGTGGATGGAACCTTCCATTTGAAACTTATTTTTCTACCTGATAGATTTTCCAACTCAGAAATTATTGTTACTGCATTCTACAGTGCCATTTAAATTGGACATTTGTAGGTGGACCAAGAATGGAATGTTCTAATACTCTGGCATTTCAAATGTAATAACTATTGTCAGAGAGCTCTAGCAGAGGATTGGGGACAGGGGGGCTTCATTGGGCAGGTTGGAGCCTTTGAAGAAGCAAGAACAAAGAAATGGTAAAGCCTTATTAGGACAAGAGAGAAGCCCCCATTTATATAGAACTTTATGCTATGAAAATTGCTTTACAAATGTTATCCAACGTGATGCATATAAACTATTTTATACTATTTAGTCTGAAGAAGAGAAAATTTAGAGATGGCATGATAGCTGTCTGCAAGTATTTGAAGGCTTGCCACACTAGAATAGTAACAGTTCCTTTGGAGAAGAAAGCTCAAATCATAGATACAAAACATCAGGATGTAAGTGTAGGGAACAAGAAAAAAATCATAATTTAGACAGGAGGGAATTCAATCTTTTCATTTGACAGATAAGGAAACAAAAGACTTAACAGGAAGGTTAAATGTTTTCTTTACCATAATATGTCTAGTTAATGACAGCTAGAGTGAGAACCCAGGTCTCCTAATTCCAAGTTCACTTCTTTCTATTATGATATTCTATGCTATATCCCAAATAGCCTCAGGTTTAGAAGTCTGAGGGACAGGGATGATGAATGTACCCATTAATGGTGATGGTGAAGTTTGGAAAAGATACATAGCAGGTGGGTAAATAAGTTCATTGTTTTTTTAATATGTTATCAGCAATCAGCAACATTGATTAGTAAGAAACAGGAAAAAAATAAAATCTGAGTGTGGAAATACATATTTCATATGATGAGTTATTTGAGAGAATGGGTATATTGAAGGAAGAAAAGAGGACTGTTCCTTGGAGAATTATCATAATTCAAGAATAAGAAGGAAAAGGAATAAGAAAAAAGTACAATGCTTGGCACATTATAATAATAATCTTTTTTCTTCTTTGCATTAACATTAAATAGGATAAAATATATTTATGTGACTGCTGCTGACAGGTCAATATAACATAGGTTGGGATGAGTTGACAATTCCTCCAGTTCATTGAATTTGAGAATTATGAACCTTACCCGAAAGACATAAATGAATGGATTTATAAATGTTCCTTTCTGGTTTATTGAAGATTTTGAATAATTACATTTTGACGAGGTTTCCTAGCATCTGTGTTTTTTGAATTTTTATCTCCAGTATGAAGCACAGTGTCTGGCACATAGTACTTTATCAGGTTTATTTTAATGGAATGTCAGTTAACAATCAGGCTATAAGATGAAGAGTGTAAAAAGTGAGGCAATGATTACCTTACTATATGGGGTCTATGAAAATGATCCCTTAAATTTTTATTTTCTACAGTTTTTTCTGAAGCATGCATGTGATGGCATTAAATGATTCACTGGTTGTTTTATGTGAGATGGAATGTTATCCAAATCAGTATAAGCTATAAAATAAATATCAAACTACTTTGACCATTATGTATGATCATTAAAAAGCATTTACCGTCGTACCCTTCTCCCACAGAAAACTTTCAATTAGGCCAGTCTGTCAAATATTGGAACTTTACCATGAATTGCAGCCTTGCATAAGTTATTTTATCAGTTCCTTGAGTATGAGGTAAGTCTTTTAAAAATAAGCAAAAAGCTGGTTGTCATATCAACATAGCCTTCAATGTGTGAATTTTGCTTGGGAAATAATATCAAAATGTTACTGCCCTGGGTTATCACTTTATGTTAGTTTCATAGAATGCTAACATTGAAGTAATAATTCATGTGATGTGTTGGGTAGAGATTTATAATAAATTAAATTTCTGTCATTATGACAACTTTCAAATAGCAATGAACTAACTTGTAAGGAGGTATTTTTTTCAGGATTTATGCAATTATGAGATCAACTTTTCATTGTGATTCAAAGTAAGAACTAAAGAGTGTTGTTTGGGTATTGAAGTGGTCTTCTGGTCCCACATTTTTTGACCCAAAGCTTTCACACAATTTGCCACCTTAATATTCTGGAGTGGTATTTTCTATTCCTAATTTCCAGTTCAATGAAAAAACACCTAATAAACACCTACTGTATGCAAAAATCTATGCTGATTATTGAAGGAGATATATGCATGAATATGACAATACCCCTGCCAAATAGGGGGTTGTATTGGTAATTAAGGTAGGATTTTTTTTTACTGTTTTCTCTTTTAGAATGCTAAAGTAATCAAGGGCCTTTGATTAAGTCTTAGTGAAAAGCCCTACACCCACACCTTTTTGCAGGTTAGGTGTGAAGCCTTCAGGCCCTACAAGGGGTATATAAACTCAGAGGTTAGCATTTTCTTTGGGGCTCTTACTGGAAGAGGGTTGATGTGGAGACTCTGGGTAGCCACTGGAGTCCTCAGCTTTGAAGAAAACCCAGATGTTGGTGCTTTTTTTCTGGTAATGGTTGGTGTATTGCTTGGACAGACAGCTAGAAGCCTGTCTGCTGATTTGTGTTTATTTGCTCTGTTTATGCTGTCTCTGTTTGTAATTTCTGGTTGTATTTGCTCTGAAGTTCATAGTGCTAGCTTTTCCCCCTGAACTAAATGAATGGTATATGTCTGTTTGATTAAAGTGGGTTTGTAAACCCCTTAAACTTGCTTTCTTTAGAAAAGCAAATCAAAGAACTCATGCTAGTAGCCCTCCTGTGTGCTGCCATTGTTGGTACACAGTCACAGTAGCTGCTAGAAACATTGTTACACGGGTTTACAGTCCCATGGGGAAGATCAGTTCAATGCACAGGCATATGTACACAGACTATGATATCCCTTAGAAAAGTGATCCAGAGTGCTATGAGCATTCGGAAAAGAAAGAGAAGCTACAAGCTTCTTATGGACTTCATAGAGGACGTAAAAAAGTTAGATTTATTTAGCAGTTGCCCTAATCTTTACTATAGAATCTGCTACTTTTTTCAGGTATGGGAATTGACAAGTTACTCTGTATTTCTTTGGGTCTTAGAGAAATCAGGGGGAAAATGCATTGTCAATTTATCAGTCCAAATGTTCACTTGAAACTATAAGCTTGGAGGCAGAGCCAAGGTGGAGAAAAGCCAGTAACTCGCCTAAGCTATCCCCAAAACCCTGCCAAAAACTTTTAAATAATGCCATAAAACAATTCCTAGAGCTGCAGAACCCACAAAAGGACCAAGTAAAATAGTTCTCCTGCTAAAGACAACTTAGAAAGTCAGCAAGAAATGTATGTTGGACCTGGATGAGAGTTGTGGTTTGTCCTTCACTCTCAAAGAGGACCATGACATGAGGGACATGATGACATGACTTGCAATTAAGTTGGACTTGAGTGAGGGAGGGCTATGCAAAGTGAACAGTCTCACTTTCTCCTCCAGAGCCCCTGGGTCCTATGACCAGATATAGATAAGGACAACTGGAGATGGCCCAGAATGCAGTGGGAGACACCAGTCTTTTTAAGCTAAGGTCTATTTCAGGGTCTCACTTTGAATGAGGCAATGCCCATTTAGTGAATAGGCCTCTTTAAGAATTGAGTCAAGGGATGTCCCTTTTAATTTAAAAACCCTAAGGGTTCATGGCCAAAAGAGAAACAGTTACTATTGATATCCACTCTGAGCCAGGAGGGCCCCCAAAATAACCATTAAGCACCACTTGGACATATTGTTGTACAATCAATGATATCCAGAGTGAATTGGGTTTAAGGCATAGTCTTCTCAAAGAGAAGGAAATCTAACCAGTAAGCCCCAAGTTTTGGCCACCAAAATACACTTTACTTTGGAAGACAGTAGAACACAGTCTAGTGTAGGACAAACTAGCATAGATCTGACTCCAGCAAACCAGAAGCAGGCCTTGGGAGTGACTGAATCAGCAGTGGCAGTAGCTTCTTCTGAATTCTCAGCCCAATGGCTGCTTCCATAGTTGTCAGGCCCCAGATGGAAAGGGGGTAAAGATTACAGGGGTCTCTTTGCTACTGGACTCAGGACTCTGTGGCTTTGCCCATGCCCTGATCTGGGCTGCAATCCTGGGTGGCAGTCCCAGGGTGAGGAGGAGGACCAGAGCCTTTAGCCACAGTGGAAGAGAGACCCTTGTTACAGTTACAGGGCAGAAAAGTGTGCTTGTGGTCACTCAAGGGCCGGGAGGGTAGTAAATACACGTCTCCTTAGATCATACCACTTAGGAAGAACTGAAAACTTAGAGGTCCGTAGAAGTCTCTCTGAAAATAGCTACGCAAAACCCCTGAACCTTTGGACAGTGCACACTCCACCCTGGAATCAGAGCCCAAATTAACAAAGATTTAAAAATTAAGAAATAGATGTAAAAATGAGCGAACAACAGAAAAAAAAAATGTGACCACGAAAAGTTACTAAACATTCACTCAGAAGAAGAAAAGACTCACAACTCCTACATCCAAAGCCTACCAGAAAAATATGAATTGATCCCAGGCAATGGAAGAGCTCAAAAAGGATTTGTAATAATCACATGGTTTTGCTAGTTGTGTTGTTGATATGATCAATTATGCTGATAGTTCCGCAAATATTGAATCAGCGTTGCATTTCTGGAATAAATCCTACCTGATCATAGTGTATTATTTTCATGATAAGTAACTGCAATCTTTTTTCTTAATATTTTATTTCAAATTTTTACATCAGTATTCATTAGTGAAATTGGTCTGTAATTTTCTTTCTCTGTTTTGAATTTTCCTGGTTTAGGTATTGGTACCATATTTGTGTCATGAAAAGAATTTGGTAGGACTCCTTCACCTATTTTCCCAAATATTATAAAAAGTACGGAAATTAATTGTTCTTTAAATGTTTCATAGAATTCACACGTAAAACCATCTGGCCCTGGAGATTTTTTCCTAGGGAGTTCATTGATGGCTTGCTCAAATTCTTTTTTTCTGAGATGGGGTTTTTTAGGTATTTTATTTCCTCTTCTGTTAACCTGCACAATTTATATGTTTGTAAAATTCATCTGTTTCCCTCAGGTTGTCACATTTATGGGAATACAATTGGGCAAAATAATTACTAATTGTTGTTTTAATTACCTCTTCATTGGAGGTTTAAAAATAAAAATTAATTAATGATAAAAAAGAAAACTATTTTTATATGTAATTGGAAATGAAATACTGTTATGTGGACATTAAATACCCAGTTCATTTATAATGCTGTGATCTTTATGTTTATCAACAGATTATTTAAATTCATGGGAACATTGGGAAATAAAATCAACATACAGTAGTGTAATATTAAGCATGGCAAGACTTTTTATTTTTACTGTTTTCTCTTTTAGAATACTAAAACAATCAAGTGCCTTTGATTAAGTCTTGCTAGGTGCAAAGCCCCAGGCCCACACCCTTTTGCTGATTCCTAGTGAAGTGTTTGGGCCCTAAGAAGGGTATGTAAACTCAGAAGTTAGCATTTTGTTTGGGGCTTTCACTCCCTGGAAGAGTGTTGCTTTGGAGACTCTGGGTAGCTGCTGGAGCCCCCCAGCTTTGAAGAAAAGCCAGATATTCGTGCTTCTCTTTTTGGTAACTATGTATGTGATGTCTTGATCAGATAAAGTCTGTCTTTTGAATTGTGTTATTTGATCCATTGATATGTTCTGTTTGTAACTTCTGTTTGTGTTTTCTCCGAAGTGCAGGGTGCTGGCTTTTCCCCATGAACTAAGTGAGTGATATATGTATGTTTGATTAAAGTGAGATCATTAACCCCTTAAAGTTGCTTTCCTTAGAAAAGCAGGTCAAAGAACCTGTGCTGTCAGCTCTTGTTGCTGGTTGTGTTGGGTCTTACACCCCTACAGCAGCTGCTAGCTGCATTGTTGTTACAAGTAGGAAAGACACAGGCTAGTCATACCTGTCAATATAAATTAGTTTTAGTCAAGGAATCAAAAAACTCACCTAAGTTTTTCATAGACAATGGTTAATAATCTAATCATAACTATATTTTTATAATATAAATTTCAGCCTATAGTTCAAGTTTGAAGATAGTATTTATATCATACATTAAATTATTTTAATCATACTGAAAACACAATGGTTGGGGGCGGAGCCAAGACGGCAGCTGGAAAGCAGGGACTAGCGTGAGCTCCCCACCAAGTCCCTCCAAAAACCTATAAAAAATGGCTCTGAACCAATTCTAGAACTGCGGAACCCAAAAAATAGCAGAGGGAAGCATAGCTCCAGCCCAGGACAGCCTGGATGGTTGCTGGGTGCGGTCTTTCATGAGCGGAGCTGGGAGCGGAGCAGAGCCCAGCGTGGGCCGGGGCAGACCAAGTGGACCAGGAGCCGGACGGAGCATGCCCTAGCTCCCTGAATCAGTGAGCTGCAGCAGTTACCAGACTTCTCAACCCACAAACACCAAACACAACAGAGAAGGTTAGTAGGAAAAGCTTCTGGGGACAGGGGGATAGAGTTCACCATTCATCCACCACCCTGGGGGCAGTGAAGATGGGGCAGCTACAGAACTACAGCTGCAGTTGCTTCCAGGCCCCAGGCCCACATGGTGGGAGGAATTAAGTGGCGGATCAGAGCAGGAGTGCAGAGCCTGCTGAAGATCTAAGTCCAGTCCGGGTTGGGGGTTCTTGGGGAAGGAGGAGTGCTGGTGTGACAGAGCTGGCTGTAATACCTCTGAAATCAACAGCGCATCCCCCCAAGCTTGGAACATAGTACTCTTTACAAGCAGTCATACCGCGCTGAAAAACTCAAGGGTCAAGTAAGTTGGCTGGGAACATGGCCAGCCAGCGAAAAGGCATTCAGATTCAGACTCAGACTTTGGAATCTTATTTTGGTGACAAAGAAGACCAACACATACAGCCAGAAGAAGTCAACAAACTCAAAGAGCCTACAACAAAAGCCTCCAAGAAAAACATGAACTGGTCTCAGGCCATGGAAGAGCTCAAAGAGGATTTGGAAAAGCAAGTTAGAGAAGTAGAGGAAAAATTGGGAAGAGAAATGAGAAGGATGCGAGAAAACCATGAAAAACAAGTCAATGACTTGCTAAAGGAGACCCAAAAAATACTGAAAAATATACTGAAGAAAACAACACCTTAAAAAATAGACTAACTCAAATGGCAAAAGAGCTCCAAAAAGCCAATGAGGAGAAGAATGCCTTGAAAGGCAGAATTACCCAAATGGAAAAGAAGGTCCAAAAGACCACTGAAGAAAATACTACCTTAAAAATTAGATTGGAGCAAGTGGAAGCTAGTGACTATATGAGAAATCAAGACATTATAAAACAGAACCAAAGGAATGAAAAAATGGAAGACAATGTGAAATATCTCATTGGAAAAACCACTGACCTGTAAAATAGATCCAGGAGAGATAATTTAAAAATTATTGGACTACCTGAAAGCCATGATCAAAAAAAGAGCCTAGATATCATCTTTCAAGAAATTATCAAGGAGAACTGTCCTGATATTCTAGAGCCACAGGGCAAAAGAGAAATGGAAAGAATCCATCGATCACCTCCTCAAATAGATCGCAAAAAGAAATCTCCTAGGAATATTGTCGCCAAATTCCAGAGCTCCCAGATCAAGGAGAAAATATTGCAAGCAGCCAGAAAGAAACAATTTGAGTATTGTGGAAACACAATCAGAATAACCCAAGATCTGGCAGCTTCTACATTAAGAGATCGAAGGGCTTGGAATACAATATTCCGGAGGTCAGTAGAGCTAGGATTAAAACCAAGAATCACCTACCCAGCAAAACTGAGTATCATGCTCCAAGGCAAAATATGGATTTTCAATAAAATGGAGGACTTTCAAGCTTTCTCAGTCAAATACCAGAGCTGAATAGAAAATTTGACTTTCAAACATAAGAATCAAGAGAAGGATGAAAAGGTAATCAAGAAAAAGAGCAAGAAAAAGAAATCGCAAGGGACTTACTAATGTTGAACTGTTTTGTTTACATTCCTACATGGAAAGATGATGTGTTTGATTCATGAGACCTCAGTATTAGGGTAGCTGAAGGGAATATGCATATATATATATATATATATATATATATATATATATATATATATATATATATGTGTGTGTGTGTGTGTGTGTGTGTGTGTGTGTGTGTGTGTGTATGTGTATGTATATGTGTGTGTATGTATGTATATATATGTGTATATATATATATAGAGAGAGAGAGGGAGGGCACAAGGTGAGTTGAAGATGAAGGGATGATATCTAAAAGAAATAAAATCAAATTAAGGGATGAGAGAGGAATATATTGAGAGGGAGAAAGGGAGAGATAGAATGGGGTAAATTATCTCACATAAAAGTGTCAAGAAAGTCTTCTGTAGGAAGAGAAGAGAAGGCAGGTGAGGGGGGAATGAGTGAATCTTGCTCTCATCAGATTTGACCTGAGGAGGGAATACCATACACACTCAATTGGGTATCTTACTCCATAGGAAAGAAGGAGGAAGAAGATAAAAAAGGGGGGATGATAGAAGGGAAGGCAGATGGGGGAGGAGGTAATCAAAAATAAACACTTTCGAAAAGGGACAGGGTCAAGGGAGAAGATTGGATAAAGGGGAATAGGTTAGGAAGGAGCAAAATATAGTTAGTCTTTCACAACATGAGTATTGTGAAAGGTTTATACATAATGATACACATGTGGCCTATGTTGAATTGCTTGACTTCTTAGGAAGGGTAGGTGGGAAGGGAAGAGGGGAGAGAATTTGGCACTCAAAGTTTTAAAAACAGATGTTCAAAAACAAACAAAAAAAAGTTTTTGCATGCAACTAGGAAATAAGATACACAGGCAATGGGGCATAGAAATTTATCTTGCCCTACAAGAAAGGAAGGGAAAATGGGATGGGAGGGAAGTGGGGTGACAGAAGGGAGGGCTGACTGGTAACGGGGCAACCAGAATATATGCCATTTTGGAGTGGGGGGGAGGGTAGAAATGGGGCGAAAATTTGTAATTCAAACTCTTGTGAAAATCAATGCTGAAAACTAAATATATTAAATAAATTAAATTTTAAAAAAATAAATAAAAGGAAAAAAAAGAAAACACAGTGGTCAAGCTAGATATCCATGTAATGATTATTTGGATTAATATTTGTTTTAAAACCACTTCAGACAATGATGCAATAGAAAAACATCTACTTGTTTCTATGGCTTCCTAGCTATTTCAGGCACAGCAGATCTCTGGGCCTATTTGCTCATTTTTATAATTGCT
Organism: Trichosurus vulpecula; assembly: GCF_011100635.1. Classification (NCBI taxonomy): domain Eukaryota; kingdom Metazoa; phylum Chordata; class Mammalia; order Diprotodontia; family Phalangeridae; genus Trichosurus; species Trichosurus vulpecula. Next base: position 130,957,152 of record NC_050578.1, on the reverse strand, counting down.
CAGTAGAGTAGACAATCTCTGAAACTGATCTAGCACTATGATTCTATTCTGCATGGAATAGAAAACCACTTCAATAGCTTGTTTTGTAGAATAATTACCACAGTTTGTATAGAAGTTCAGAAACTGAAGTTTAAAGAGAGGTTTTTTTTACTTTTTAAAGAATATATCAATTTACATGAGAGGCAGCATTCTAGAGTAGAGGGAGCTGGCATTGAAACTAAGATAACCAAATTTCAAGTCTTGTTTTAGAGAGAGAGAGAGAGAGAGACACACACACACACGGAAGGAGGGAGGAAAGAAATTAGCTGTGTGATCCTGAGCATATCACTTAACTTTGCTGGTCTAGGAAACTTTTAAAGTCTAAGTTGCAGATAAGGTAACCCCCTGCAGTGTTAGAAGAAGTATCTCCATAGGAGTTTGCTGTAACTGAAATCACAGTTCCAGCTGCATTCCCTGTGCTATCAATTTACATAACAATCTTTAGAAAGGCAGAGTAGGCAGGGAGAGAGGAAATGGCAGTGAAAGTTTTCAAAAAGAGCCATGCTAAGTCAAATCAGGTTCTGTACTGGAAATATGTCAAATCTCTTGGCCAAATTTGCCTCTGTAAATGAGAAATTTTACTCATCTGTATGTCCTGGGGCCAAATTTCTTTCGAATATATCAGGTAGCAGACATTCTCAGAAACTGGCTAGAAATGAGTATCACTTGCTGCGATTTCTTTATCTCTCCTGGGTATTTCACTCTATCCTGAACTGCTTCCTCTAACATTTTGATTCATCCTTAATACTTCTGAAAGATAGACTGACCTAAGTCAATGATAGATAACAATCACCAACACAACCTGTATCAATGTTTACTGATGTGCTATTTTCCCACTTACTGGTGCAGCTATAAGGCATATTGTTGTTCTATTTGTCAGTCGCATTTATTTTAGTTATTTGATTTTAGTCTTCACACAAATGCAATATTTAAAATACTTTATAAGATAATATTTTTAAACCAGCTTAGTGATTTTATTTTATTGGTTCTGGTCCTGTTTTTTATGTGCCAAGAACAACGGATATTCAGTCTACCATTGCAGATTGGCAGTGAGTCCTTAAGTAGTTATAATTGCCTTCATGAGTTGCCTGGGGTCCTGAGAGGTGAAGGCATTTGGCCAGAGTGGAAGAGTAGGTATGTGTCAGAGCTTCCTGACTCCGAAGTGAACTCCATCCAGTGTGACATAATGGTCAGCAACTTCAATAGTCATATATATGTATATGATAAATGTATATAACACATAGAATATAGCATAGACTATATGTAATAATTTATAACCCACTGAAAGGCATCTTGCATAATAAAAGTATGCCATTCTTTGTTTTGTTTTATTTATTTATTTAGTTTTAGTTTAAAACGTTCTGTTATACAGGTTTTTGGGTTCCAGATTTATTCTCCCTCCCTCTCCTCTGTCCTCACTTCCAAGATGGCATGTAATCTAATGTAGATTCTAAATTTACCTTCACATTGAACTTATTTTCATGATATTCCAGTTTTAAGGGAGAATTATAACAAATGCAATAAATCATGAGGAAGGAGAAACAGAACCAAAAAAGAAGGGAAAAAAGAGAGCAAATAGTTTGCCTCAATCTACAGTCAGAATCCATAATTCTTTCTCTGGATGTGCATAGCTTTTTCCATCATGAGTCTTTTAGAACTGTCTTTGAAACTTATATTGATTAGAGGAGTCAAGTCTATCAAAGTTACTTCTTACTGGTACAGAGTTTCTGCAGGCGTGTATAATGATTTCCTGGTTCTGCTCCCCTCACTCAGCTTCAGTTCACATAAGTATTTCAAGGTTGTAATGAGGTCTGTCTGTTCTTCATTTCTTATTGCATGACAGTATTCCATTACATTGAAATACCACAACTTGTTTAGCCATTCCCCAGTTGAAGGGCATCCCCTTGATTTCCAATTATTTGCTACCACAAAGAGAGCTGCAATAAATATTTTTGTGGATACCGGTCCATTTCCCACTTGTGTGATCTCTTTGGGATATAGCCATAGAAGTGGTAGTGCTGGGTCAAAGGGTATGCACATTTCTATAGCCCTTTGGGTATAGTGATAAATTGCTCTCCGGAATGGCTGGATTAGTTCACAACTCCACCAACAATGTAAGAGTTTTCCAATTTTCCCACATCCTCTGCATCATTTATCATTTTCCTCTTTTGACATGTTAGCCAATCTGACAGGAGAGATGTGGCACCTAAGAGTTGTTTTGATTTGCATTTCTCTAATCAATAGTGATCTAAAGCATTTTTTTCATATGACTGTAGATATCTTTAATTTGTTCCTCTGAAAACTGTCTGTTCATATCCTTTGACCATTTCTCAATTGGGGAATGGCTTGTAGTCTTATAAATTTGGTTCAGTTCCCTGTATATTTTAGATAAGAGGCCTTTATCAAAGACACTAGTTGTAAAGATTTTCTCCCAATTTTCTGCTTCCCTTCTAATCTTTGTTGCATTGGCTTTGTTTATATAAAACCTTTCCAATTTAACATAGTCAAAATTATCAATTTTGCATTATGTAACACTCTCTAACACTTGTTGGGTCATGAATTCTTCCCTTTCCCATAAATCTGACAGGTAAATTATCCTTGCTCTCCCTAATTGCTTATAGTATCAGCCTTTATTCCTAAATCCTGAAACCATTTTGACTTTATTTTGGTACATGGTACATGATACTGGTCTATGCCCAGTTTCTGCCATAATATTTTCCAGTTTCCCAGCAGTTTTTGTGAAATAGTGAATTCTTAACCCAGAAGCTGGATTCTTTGCGTTTATCAAGGGGTAGATTGCTATAGTCATTGATTACTGCATCTTGTGTACCTAATCTATTCCACTGATCCACCACTCTATTTCTTAGTCAGTACTAAGTAGTTTTGATGACGGCTGCTTTATAATACAGTTTAATATATGGTATGGCTAAGGCACCTTCCCTAGCATTTCTTTTCATTAATTGCTTTGATATTATGAACATTCTGTTTTTCCAGATAAATTTTGTAATTATTTTATCCATGTCTATAAAATAATTTTTGGTAATTTGATTGGTACAGCCCTGAATAAGTAAATTAATTTAAGTAAAATTGTCATTTTTATTAGATTAACTCAGCCTAGCCATGAGCAACTAATGTTTTTTTTTCCATTTATTTAGTTGTGACTTTATTTCTGTGAAAAATGTTTTGTAATTATATTTATATAGGCTCTGGGTTTTTCTTGGCAGGTACACTCCCAAATATTTTATACTGTCTACAGTAACTAAGTGGAATTTCTGTTTCTATGTCTTGCTATTGGTCTTTCTTAGTAATATTTGGGATTGCAGAGTATTTCTGTGGGTTTCTTTCATATCCTACAACTTTGCTAAAATTATTTATTATTTCAAGTCCTTTTTAAATTCATTTTCTTGGATTCTCTAAATAAATTATATCATCTGCAAAGAATGATAACTTAGCTTCTTCTTTGACTATTCTAATTCCTTCAGTTTCTTTTTCTTCTTTTATTGCTAAAGCTAAGATTTCTAGTACCAAATTGAATAATAGGGGTAATAATGGATATCTTTGTTTCACCCACAATCCATTGAGAATGCATCTAGCTTATCCCCATTACATATAATGCTTGCTGATGATTTTAGTACATGCTATTTATAATTTTAAGGAAGACTCCATTTATTTCTATGCTTTCCAGTGTTTTAATAGGAATGGGTGTTGTATTTTGTCAAAAACTTTTTTAAATCTTTTGAGATAATCATATGATTTCTGCTAGTTTTTTGTTGATATGATCAATTATACTGATATTTTTCCTAATATTGAAGAAGCCTTCCATTCCTGGAATAATTCCTACCTGGTCATAGTGTGTTATTCTCATGATAAGCTGCTGCAATTTTTTTGCTAACATTTATTTAAAATTTTTGCATCAGTATTCATTAGGGAAATTGGCCTATAATTTTCTTTCTCTGTTTTGACTCTTCTTGGTTTAGGTATCAGTGCAGTATTTGTGTCATTAAAAGAATTTCCTATGACTCCTTTGCCTATTTTCACACTATAAAGTATGGGAATTAATTGTTCTTTAAATGTTTCATAGAATTCACATGTAAAACCATCTGGCCCTGGAAATTTTTTCCTAGGGAGTTCATTGATGGCTTGTTCAATTTCTTTTTCTGATATGGGGTTATTGAGGTATTTTGCTTCCACTTCTGTTAACCTGGGCAATATATATTTTTGTAAATATTCATCCATTTCCCTAAGGTTGTCAGATGTATGGGCATACAATTGGGCAAAATAATTCCTAAATATTTTTTTAATTTCCTCTTCATTGTAGGTGAATTCGCCCTTTTCATTTTTGAAAGTGGTAATTTGATTTTCTTCTTCTGACCAAAGGTTTATGAATTTTATTGTTTTAATAAAATCAGCTCTTAGTTTTATTTATTAGTTCAATAGTTTTCTTGATTTCAGATTTATTAATCTCTGCTTTGGTGTCAATATTCATATTTTTCTACTATGAACCACTTGCTATTCTTTTTACTTTAATTTTTATTTTTAGTTAACCACATTTAGTTCCAAAGGTTTTTGGGTTCCAAAATTTCTCTTTCTCCCTTTCCTCCCCCTTCCCCTTCAATACTGCATGTAACCCAATGTAGGTTCTACATTTACCTTCACATTGAACTTATTTACATAGTCCAGTTGTAAAGAAGAATTACAACCAATGGAATGAATCATGAGAATGGAGAAATGAAAGCCAAAAGATAGGAAAAAAAAAGAGAGAGCAAACATTTTGCCTCCATCTCCATTAAGACTCGATAATTCTTTCTCTGGATTTGCATAGCTCATGATTATTTTGGGGCTGTCTTTGAACCTTGCATTGATGAGAGGAGCTGAGTATATCAAAGTTAGTCCTTACAGATATCATGTGTCTGTAATTATGTATGTTGACCTCATGGTTCTGTTTCTCTCACTCACCATTAGTTCATATAAGTCATTCCAGGTTGTAATGAAGTCTGCCTGCTCCTCATTTCATATAGCACAATAGTGTTCCATTATATTCATACACCACAATTTGTTTAGTCATTCCCCAATTGATGGGCATCCCTTTGATTTCCACTTCTTTGCCACCACAAATACTGCTGCAATAAGTATTTTTGTATGTACAGGTCCATTTCCTGCTTCTCTGATCTCTTTGGGATACAGAGCTAGAAGTGGTATTGCTAGGTCGAAGGGTATGCACATTTTTATAGCGCTTTGGGAATAGTTCCAAATTGTCCTCCAGAATGGTTGGATCAGTTCACAACTTCACCAACAATGTACCAATGTTCCAATTTGCCCACATCCTCTCCAACTTTTATCATTTTCCTAGTTTGTCATGTTAGCCAATCTGACAGGAGAGATGTGGTACCTGAGAGTTGTCTGGATTTGCATTTCTCTAATCAATAGTGATCTGAGCATTTTTTCATATGACTATAAATAACTTTAATTTCTTCCTCTGAAAACTGCCTGTTCATATCCTTTGACCATTTCTCAACTGGGGAATGACTTATATGCCTATAAATTTGGATCATTTCCCTGTATATATCAGATATGAGGCCTTTATCAGAGACACTTGTAAAGATTTTTTCACAATTTTCTGCTTCCCTCCTAATCTTTGTTTCATTGTCATTGTTTATGCAAAAATTTTTCATTTTAACATAGTCATAATTATTCATTTTGCATCTTGTAACACTCTCAATCTCTTGTCGGTTCATGAATTCTTCCCTTTCCCATAAATCTGACAGGTAAATTATTCCTTGCTCTCCCAAATTGCTTATAGTATCAGCCTTTATTGCTAAATCCTGAACCCATTTTGGCTTTATTTTGGTATATGCTGTAAGATACTGCTCTATGCCCAGTTTCTGCCATACTGTTTTCTGATTCTCCCAGAAGTTTTTGTGAAATAGTGAATTCTTAGTCCAGAAACTGGATTAATTGAGTTTATCAAAGAGTAGATTGCTATAGTCATTGACTATAGTGTCTTGTGTACCTAACCTATTTGAAATAATGAATAACTTTAGCAAAGTTGCAGGATATAAAATAAACCAACATAAATGCTTGGCATTCCTATATATTACTAACAAAGCCCAACAGCAAGAGATAGGAAGAGAAATTCCATTTAAAGTTCTTTAGACATAATAAAATATTTGGTTGTCTACCTGCCAAGACAAACCAAGGGCCTATATGAACACAATTACAAATCATTTTTCATACAAATTAAATCAGTTCTAAATAAATGGAAAAACATCAGTTGCTCCTGATTTAGGCAGAGCTAATATAATAAAAATGACACTTTTACCTAAATTAATTTACTTATTGTATTTTGAGTATTTCCAATTTGGTGTTTAATTGGGGATTTTCAATTTGTTCTTTTTCTAGCTTTTTCAGTTGCAGGCCCAATTCATTGATCTCCTTTTTATCTATTTTATTCATGTAAGTATTTAGAGATATTAAACTTCCCCTAAGAACTGCTTTTGCTTCATCCCATATGTTTTAATATGTTATCTCATTATTATCGTTCTCTTGATTGAAGTTATTAATTGTTTCTATGATTTGTTCTTTGACCTACTCATTCTTTAGTATTATATTATTTAGTTTCCAATTAATTTTTAGGTTATCTTTAAATGGTCCTTTATTACAAATAATTTTTGAACCATGATCTGAAAAAGGATGCATTGACTATTTCCACCATTCTGCACTGGATTGTGAGGTTTTTATGCTCTAGTACATGGACAATTTTTTAGTAGGTGACATTCAATGCTGAGAAAAATGTTTATTCTTTTTTATCCCCATTCAGCTTTCTCCAGAAGTCTATCGTATCTGCCTTTTCTAAAATTTTATTCACTTCCTTATTTTGAGGTTAGATTTATCAAGTTCAGAGAGGGGGAGGTTGAGGTCCCCCACTATTATAGTTTTGATGTCTATTTCTTCCTGTAACTCCTATAACTTCTCTTTTAAGAATTTGGATGCTATAGCACTTGGTGCATATATGTTAAGTAATGATATTGCTTCATTGTCTATGGTGCCTTTCAGCAGCATATAGTTTATTTCCTTATCTCTTTTAATTAGATATATCTTTGCTTTTGCTTTGTCTGAGATTACCATTGCTACCCCTGCTTTTTTTTTTTACTTTAGCTGAAGCACAATATTTTCTGCTCCATCCTTTTACCTTTACCCTGTGTATGTCCCCCTTTTTCAAATGTGTTTCTTATAAACATCATGTTGTAGAATTATTATTTTTAATGCATTCTCTATTTGCTTCTGTTTTATAGGGGAGTTCATCCAATTTGCTTTCAGAGTTATGATTGCTATCAGTGTCATTTCTCCATTCTATTTCCCCACCCCTGTTTATGCTTTTATTTTCTCCCTTCTCCCTTCCACTCTTCAACAGAGTTTTGCTTTGGACCACTGCCTTCCTCAGTTTACCCTGCCTATTTATTCTCCTTCCTTATCTTATCCTTTTCCCTTTGTTACTCCTTCCCTCCCTTCTGACCATCCTCCTTTTCTTTACCCTTTGCCCTCCTACTGCCTGTAATACAAGTTTGATTTCTTTATTTACCAGAGTATGTTATTCCCTCCTCAAACCAAATCTGATGAGAGAAAATCTCAAATACTGCTCTTCTCCCTCCCTTCTTTCCCTCTAATATAGTATCTTTTTGTCCCTCTTCATTTCATGTAATTTACCCTTTTCTACCACCTCCTTACCTCTTCTCCCAGAATTATCCTTTTAAACCTCTTAATTATGTTTTTTGTCATTATATCAGTTATTTTGCACTGACAACCTCAGTTTATATATATATATATATATATATATATATATATATATATATATATATATATGTGTGTGTGTGTGTGTGTGTGTATATATATATATCCCTTTCAATTGTCCTAATAACTGTACTATTCTGAAGATTGACATATATATATATATATATATATATATATATATATATATATACAGAGAGAGAGAGAGAGAGAGAGAGAGCATGTATAAAACAATATAATACTATATTAGGATGTAAACAATTTGCCCTTATTTATTAACATGGTCCCCCCCCCCATTTACCTTTTTATGTCTCTCTTGAGTTTTGCTTTTGCAGATCAAATTTTCCATTGAGCTCTGGCTTTTACATTAGGAAGGTCTGGAATTCCCTTATTTCATTGAAGGTCCATCTCCTTGCCTGAGAAATTATGCTCATTTTTACTGGGTAATTGATCCTTGATTGTAGTCCAAGCTTCTTTGCCTTTTGGAATATCACATTCCCAATCCTCCTGTCTTTTAATGTAGAAGTTGCAAGATCCTGTGTGATCCTGACTGTAGTTCTGTGATATTTGAATTATTTCTTTCTGGCTCTTTGCAGCATTTTCTTCTCGAGTTGATAATTCTGAAATTTGGCTATAATATTCCTTGGAGTTTTCAATTTGGGCTATCTTTCAGGGGATGATCAATGGATTGTTTTGATTACTATTTTACCATCTGTTTCTAGGACTTTGGCGCAGTTATCCTTGGTGATTTCTTGGAAGATACTGTCCTGGCTCTTTTTTTCATCATGGATTTCCAATAGACCAATAATTTTTAGATAGTCTCTCCTATATCTATTTTCAGGTCAATTGCTTTCCCAATCAGATGTCTCACATTTTCTTCTATTTTTCCATTCTTTAGATTTTGTTTGACTGATTCTTGATGCCACATAGAGTCATCAGATACTACTTGTCCAATTCTCATTTTTAACAAATTGTTTTCTTCATTCAGCTTCTGATTCTCCTTTTCCATTTGGCTAATTTTCCTTTTTGAGGCATCACTCTCTCCAATTAGATTGTGAACCTCCTTAACCATTTCACCAATTTTACTTTTTAATGATTTGATCTCATTAGTGAATTATTTTTTCATTTTTTCTTTTACCTCTCTAATTTGGCTTTTAAAATCCTCCTCGAGCTCTTCCAGGAATGCTTTTTGGACTTGAGACCAGTTCACATTCCCTTTTGAGGTTTCAGATGTGGATATAGCGTTAATGCTGTCCTCTTCCGAATTGGTGTTTTGAGCTTCCCTGTCTCCATAAAAAGAATCAATAGCCCTTGGTTTTCTTGACTGCTTCTTCATGTTGGTTATCTTTTTCCTGGCTTTAAAATGGATCTCTGCTTCGGCAGCTCAGGGGGCTCTGTCCCAAGCTTCTTGTTCTGGGAACTGTGAGCCTAGTTACTGGCTATGTGTGCTGTGGCCTCTGGTTTCATTAGGTTTGGGGGAGGTGTGGTCTGGCTGCTGGAAGTCTCCTCTTCCCCTAGTTCTGTGCTACAGCATGGGTGGTCTCAGCAGCTTTCTGTGCTGGTGTGTGCCACTTTCCTGGCTGTGCAAAGGCACTTCTGGGTTGCCGGTGTTGACCCTTACTGGCTCCACCCTGTTGGGGCTCAGGAATTTCCATTGTTCAGCTCTTCTATTTCAGGTTTCTCTGAAGGGAGTATTATCTGGGTTGGGAAGGGAGGGATGAGAGCCATTTTACCTGGTAATCACGGCTCCTGGAATTTGAAGAAGGTGAGTTTCAAACCTTTACACTGTGGGCTTCAAGCCTCAGGAGTAGTTGCTCTCCCGGCTGAAGGAACTGCACTGCTGCCTCCCTTAGGTCCAGCAGACTCCTGTCCTGGGGTGAGAGGCCTGGGGTTGGCCATCAGTTTCACCTGCCCAGTATTATTCTAGCCTGGATCACTGACTGAGTTCCACAGCTGCTCCAGCTTTGCTGCAGTCTCATGCAGTTCCATGCACCAGGCACTCTCTTAGCCTTCAGATCCATCCTGTCAACCCTGCGGACTCTCCTGGCTTGGAAATTCGCCACACTCTGTCTAGTAGTGGCTTCTAACTCTCAGATTTGCTCAGATTCACTTTTTTTAGAGGTATTCGACAGAATTTGTGAGAGCTCCATTAAGATGCTGTTTTCATGCTGTCTTCTTGGCTCCACCCCCCAGTAAGATATTCTTTAAAGAGAAATTGAGTAATAAGTAATTTAAAATGAAAAATATTGTTATGTATATTGTCATAGGATGTGGTTATATAAGGGGTTGGCAGGGGAGATATCAGATTCTCTTCCATTCTATTCTGGTCTATTTTACAGATCTTCACTCTGTATCCCCACCAACAACTTGATGTCCGTTATATCTACGTTAAAAATCTACTCTTTTGTTTGTTTTATTTTTGTGTTACAGTAGACTCATAGTCGTTTATATTGAGGCTTACATTCAGCTTAGGTTTTCTGAAAGGAGACCTCTCTTTTCTTTAAAAAAAGAAATATAAAGATGACTTAAAGGAAAGGACATTTATCACCAAAAGGCAAAATTATTTTTCTCTTAATATCCTTCTAAGAGTGCAGACTATTTCAACATATTATCCAAATACCAACCTTAGGCTAGTATTAGAAGCTCTCCTCCTTATCACTCCCCTATTGTTTGGAATTGTTTTATGTTACTGACCTTTAGATATACTATGTAGTAGCCAAACTGGATGCCCACCTATTTCTTCATCTCTTCTTGAGCTTGTTTACCTTTGTGTACTCTCATAAAATGTACCTTCCTTTTCCTTACCTGCTGAAGGCCTTCTGAAGCCCCCCCCCAACTTCCTAGCTCAAAGGAACATCTCCCTGATCATGTTTTCCTAAAATACTTTCTCAGATTCCTACTTGGCTTCCATCTTGCTGTGTGTTGGGTTATACTTATTTGTTCAACTTGACCTTCCTTTTAAGTGGCTTTCAATTTCCTTGAGGGCAGAGACTAGTGTTTTGCTAAAGCATATTTGCAATACCAGCATTTAGCTTAGTGCCTTGCAAATCCTTGGTGTGTAATGGGCATTTGAAGAAAGATTTCATACAAGCAAATATTCAACATGAATATAGTGCTTCAAGTATCTATGGTTTCTTAACCTCAGTACTTCATCTCCTGGACAATTAAATCCCATGGATCTTCTTGAGTTAGTGTAATTGAAAAAAATCATGACCTGGTTTGTGTTCCAGCCTCTGCAGATCAACTTCTCTGAAGGTTATTAGACTTGACTATCAAGACCTGATCCATGAATGGGAATATACTAAAACTCTTTTCAGTTTGGTTAAAGTGACTGGCAAGATCTTGAGAAAGCAGGACCATCTCTACATCACAATGAGAAGTTATCTTAAGAGGATGCATGGCAAACATATAAATGATATTATACATTTGAAAAGTTTTCAAAAAAGATTATTGCTGAATGCAAAGAGAAATGATTTTTTTAAGTTTGGCTTTTTATCTGGAAGTAGATTTGCCAAGGGATTTTCCACAGCTTTCACCTCCTTCCTGAAGACTGAACCAATAATGAGTATGCAGTAAGTTACCAGCTCCAGCTCCTACATACACTAGCCGTGTGACCTCGTGAATAGTTTTTAATCTTGGAATAACAAATTCTTTATCTATGAAATAGGGTGGAAAATACCTGTGTTGCCTTCCTCATAAAGATGTTACATGGCTGAATATATGTTATATAATATGTATTAGCATTTTGGAAAGTGGGAAAAAAGTTTTCTAGAAAGCAGTATTACAGATCATCCATAACAAGAAGAAAATTATGGCAAATCCAGAGGTTATCTTTCATTCCATTTCAATTCCCAAACCAGTTATTAATTAGGGCACTTAATAAAAATGTGTTTGCTTTCTACAGGTATGTTTAAATGTAACAAGTCTTACTTTTCACAACAAGGAGCCAAGGTTAAGAAATACACATTTTACATGCTTACAAATCAAAATATAAGACTTTGTTTAAACAAGCAAATCATAAGCTACCAAACTTTTCTTTTGTATTCATGAATCAGCTATGCCTTATGTATAATATAAAACTCTCTTTGGAGTGCTTACTTAGGCATATGAATAGCATCAGATCAATATTTCTATAGTAATACCAGAAACAATTTACATGTCATCAAAAAACATAGACTGATTTTCATTATATATATTTTCTATGAGAGGTTATATTACTGTAATAGCAGGGCAAGAAAATAACATGGTAAAGTTAATTGAGTGATAGAGTTGAACGTAGAGGAACTTAGTTCAAATCCCAGCCATGGCACTTAATTCCTTGGGAGTGTCATTTATTTTCTATTGGATTCCAATGTCTTTATCTGCAAAACGAGGGGATTGATCTAAATGACATGTAACACCCATGGCCACTTTAAATTTATATATGTTTGAAATTACTGGAAAAAAACACAGGGCATGGAATTAAGAAACATGGGTCCAAATTCTAATTCTGGCCATTATTAACTATATGACCTTGAAAAACTCACTGAACTTTAGTTTGCTCATCTATACAATGGAGATAATAACATTTTCTTACCTACCTTACCTGATTGTTGTGATGAAAGTACTTCCTAAAAGTTAAGGTTATATTTAAATGTGAGAATCTGTTATATCTCATTGCCTTGGAACACTTGAAATGAAGTAAAGATTTTTCAGATGCGGTCTAAAAGAACAAACAAACAAAAACATCTTCATAGAAATGGGTAAGCAACACAATGGGTGTGTTTATAAAGGGAAATGTTATTTGTCTAGATTCACTTCTTTTGAAGTTAGTTGACTGTATGCTCCTTGAGAGCAGGGACTCGTATTTTGGACTTTTCATCCTCAGTGACTGATTGGTTGGTGCTTGGGAGACCATACTCAAGAAGTATTTAATTTGCCCAAACAGATGCTGCTTATGAGAGTTACATAGTATAAAGGTAAGCTTTATCTCCACAGAAGAATTGAAAGGCAGAAGGGCATTAAAGTATAAATATATGGTAAATCAGTACGATAATACAGTGGATTGTTCAGTGTAAAAATTTGGAGTCAGAAAGACTAGAGTTCAAATACTACTTCACTGTGTAAATTTAGGGAAGTTACTTTAAATATTCTCAACCTTATTTTCCTCTTTTGTAAAATGATGACAACATATATATATATATAGCACTTTGCAAATGTTAGAACACCATGTGAAAACTAAATGACCTCAAAGTTTCCTTCCAGGTCTAAATTTATGATCCTATAAGGTGTAGTTCCCTTCTATTGGGTACCCCTTCTACCCTCAATGATACACCAGTACTTCTACCTCCATGACGTCACAAAAGAGCCAAAGAAAAGCCTCTAACATGTTGCACAGATCTTCTTTGGAGAATTTATTAAACATCCACAAAAGACAGACAAAATTAGCACAACACTGGAGGTTTTGAGATCAACATCATTGGAAGGAGTACCCAACAGTGAGAAAACTACAAGTTATAGAATCAAAGATTTAGACCTGGAAGGAAACTTTGAGGTCATTTAGCCCAACCCCTCATTTTACAAGTGAAAAACTTGAATCCCAAGGAAAAGTGTCCTGCTTAAAGATACGGGGATACAGCTGTCATTCTTCCAATCCAGGGCCTCCTAGACGCCAATCCAATGCCCTTTCCATATTATACTGTGCTGACTCTTGTCAAAGTGTCAGATTATGCATGCATGTTACCTTGACAACCGTATCTTAAGTTTCATGAAGGCTGTCACTGGGTTCATCATGAGCCTTGCACATAGGTGTCTGATGGAGGCTTCCTGAAATTAATTTTTTTTGTTTCTTGTACTTCTTTGTAAAACATAGTAGCTAAGAGAGGTGTTAATTAAATATTTTGAAAGAATGAATAAATCAGAAAACTATTTTTGTTGACTAAGAAACATAGAATCAGACATCTCTCAACGAATACCATAAACTATTTTCTGACCTTTAAAAGAATTTTTAGAAAAAAATAATAAAATGTGAGATGTGACTATAAACACAATCTAGAAGCAGGGTCTTGAGGAGAAATAGGGTAGAATTTAAAGTAAAATTCCAATCCTGGGCTTGTTATGTATTAGCTATATGACGGTGGGCAAACAATTTGTCCCATCTAGATTGTAGTTTCCTTCTCTATTCAGTGACAGCATTGGATCAGAAGACCTTTGAGGTCCCTTCTGGAGCTATATCTGTGATCCTGTAATTCAAATGTTATAAAAACTATTCATCAAAATTGTCCCTATATTTGGACAGTTCTCCTCTATTAATTTGAAAATGATATTATTTCTATATACAATTTGATGCACCCATTTTGCATCCCTCCAAAGGTGTCAGTTTATTATTTCTGAAATACTTCTTAAGTCATATATTCAGTGTCCAGGAGAACAACAGAAAGAAAGATCAACCTATTCTTTTGTAAAGAGCATGATGCAGTATTTTCATGTGAATAATGCACCATACAGTCAATACAAGAAATACAAAATTGAATTACCCACATTTTTAATTTGATGCAAAAATCATTCATAATAATAATGCACCATTATGTTGTTTTATTGTTATCAGTTATGTCTCTTTTATATAATGTGTTATTTGTTCTGAACTGTGGAACTTTCAGTCCTTGGGTATGCATAATTTTGTTTCTAGTGATATATTTTTGTTCTAATATAATATCTGCCTCACATTCTGCCTTACGTTTAGGAAAGTTTTGCAAATAATGGAAGAAGAATCTAGAGGGATCTCATTTGAACCAAGTTTAATGAGAAATCTATAAATAACCCATTTTGTTCCATTTGCATAAAGCTCAGTAGCTGTGGGATGCAATTTGGACCATTAGAGTTGCAGATTCAAAGTTTGTTGATATACATTACATAATGGAAAGTGTCTACAAAGGATATTGATTTTAGTTTAGTTTACAGCAGAAGTTTTTCAGCAGCCTGCTCACATTTATCACACATTAAAAACTGTCTTCTAATGTCAAAACCAAAGGTTTGATAGAATTTTCCTTTGGAAATACTGCCATGTGAAGCTTCCAGTCTTTCTTGATTGGCATGCTGAAGTACTAGTATTGTGACCTTGTTCAGGTCTCCCCTCCCTGGACCTCAATTTCTTCTTTTGCAAAAAGAATATCTTGGCCAAAAACATCTTTAGGAACACTTTTCTTCCTAGCTGTGTAAGAATAAATGATCAAATGGAATAAGTGTTATAGCAACATAACTTTGGCTTGCAACTATGAGGTAATTTTATTCAATAGGGCTCAGATCTGTAGCAATACTCTGCTTATTAAGTGGCATGTGCTTATGCCCCCAGTTAAGGAATAGAACTCTCTAATAATGCACTGGGAATTTGCCTTCCAGCCCTTCTCTGGAGTGTCTGTTTCTCATTATTCTCCCACATCTTCCTGTAGAAAGCAAGAAGGCAAGATCAGCCACAGGTGTTTACAAAATTAATCTAAAACCTAGTGAATTAGTTTCCTAATGAAAAAAATAAAAACCATAGAATTAAGTGGAAGCAAGGTAGAATCAGAGTAGGGACTGCCTGTTCCTCTTATGTGGTTTTCCCTCAGCATCCCTACTACTAGACCAAGCACCGCCCCCCCCCCAAAAAAAACCCTCCACAGCTGCATACTTCTTCTGTTTTTCATAGAGAGATAACCCCTCAGGGCTCTGCAAGTATCCTAATAACCAGCTTCTGTGATTTTCCTGGCACCATCTAATGACTGAGATCTTTCCAACACTCTTTCTCACTCTCTCCTCACATTTACCAGAATCCTCTGTAGCTGTCCTTGAAGAATGCTGCACACCATCCCTCCCTAACCTCCCCACCCACCCATCCAAGTCCCCTACGGGGCTAATCTTTCATGAATTTGTTTTCTTTACAAACTAGGAAGAGCCACAAAGCCCAAAGGATGTTGTGGCCAGCCCACACCTTTTTCTGGGTGGTTATAAGAGTTAGTAAATATTAAGTCAGTAATCAATAGTGAATATTTATTAAGCACCCACTATGTGCCACGTGCAGCACTAAGTGCTGGTGATAAAATTATGAAAAAGAAATCTGCCCTCATAAAGCTTATGATCTACTGGGGGATGACAAGATACGAAAGAAAATGGTGGAGAAGCCAAGCAAATCCAAAATGAATGCAGCCAGGTGGGAAATGAGGAGATATTAGTCATTTTCTCTTTAAAGAGAAGAGTGTATGGGTCTATACTCCAGATAGAAGGGCAGACAGTACTGATAAATAATAAGGCTAACTGGTCTTATAAGATGAGATATCCCAAAGATGAATTTACTGGGGACAGAGTGGTGAAGTTAAAGAATTCTAAAATGAATGTGGCCAGGTGGGAAATAAGGAGATACCATCTTTTAAAATGTAGATTTTCAAATTTATATGTTGGTATCAATAGTATTAGTATATTGAGAAAATTTAGTAGTATCTATAACAACTTTGGGAGTTCTCAGTGGACTCTACTGGTCCAATGGCAGATGGTTCATAATTTTCTTTCCATTTTTCATAAGGGCAGATTTCTCCTATGACAGAGAAAATATGCTGCTAAACCTTTTTTTTTTATTTAAACTAGTGAAAACAGGTGTAAATAGGCATAGAACAGTCTTGGCAGTTTCTAGAAATCTCAGAATTGCCTTCCTGATACACTAGGTTCTATTAACTATTGACTGATCTACAATGCCCCATTCTTTCAGACCTTTTGTCCCTTCACAAACTCCTTAGACTAACTACTATAACCAAACAAAACCAGTTGAATTGGAGAGTAATATCAAGTAGAAGTACGTATAGGTAATATAAATGCCAACAAATATGTTCTTTTCCCCAAGATTTCCATGGGAGAGAAAGGCAAGTAGAAAATTCAGCCCTTTCTCATGAATTACTTTTCCTTTTCTCTCAATATTTCATTAAAAATAATCACAATCCTGCTACCTTCTCAATGGAGTTAAAACTTTCTGGCCTCTATTATTGCTTTTATACATTCACTGACTCCTACTACAGTTAGAGGGGAAGATAGCTCAGTGACTCATAGCAGCAAGGAAGATGTGGTACATTGACAGATGTGCTGATAATTCTTCTTGGCATAACTACTGGTTTTCCTCCACTATTATTCAAGATCCTGGAAAATCCAGTTCTCCTAAAGGATGGCTAGGTGGTGCAGTGGACAGAGCACTGGGCCTGGAGATAGGAAAATTTAAGTTTAAATCCAGCCTCAAACACTTACTAGCTATGTGACCTTGGTCAAATCTCTTTACCTCTGATTGCCTCAGTTTACTTAAATATAAAATGAGGATAATAATAGCACTCACCTCCCAGGTTCTTGTGAGGATTAATTGATATATTTGTGAAGTGCTTAATACAGTGCCTGGAAGACGGAAGGAATTATGTAAATGATAGGGATGATGACAATGCCGAAAAACACTGCAAGTGTTCAGAAGAAGTAAAAAAGGAAGACTGAAACTCAGAGATTTACCGTTAAGAATCTACAACAGCTTGCTTTTTTCTTAATTCACCAACTTAACCTCAGACACCACATTCTTCCCTCTCTTGGTCACACCCTGTATCTCCCACACAAACAACCAGTATAAGATGTGCTGGTACCAAAGTTATGCCAAAACATCCCAGTAATTACAGTGGCTGGACCCCAAGTATTGGGTCACATTCATTCAGACTTCATATGGAAAAGGAATGTGATATAATAAGGAAATCAAAACCCAGCTCTTCTTAATCATCAATTAGTTATTCTGAACAGCCATTTGTTTAGCTCTTGCTATGTATAAAGCATACTTAGAAGTTATAAAAATAATTATGAAAGTCACTGTCCCACTATGGATCTGCCTGCCTTTTCCGCTGTGCCCTTGGGAATACCTACACAATAATTTGCAGATAGATAGATAGATATATAGATAGATAGACAGACAGACAGACAGACAGACAGATAGATAGATAGATGTGTGTATCTATAGATATATATGGTGGTGATACAGATATATGTGGGGATGAAACAAGAATATCCACCATCACCACTGTAATACAAAATGCTATTAAAAACATTAGCTTTAGCAATAAGAGAAGAAAAAGGAATTGAAAGAATTAGAATAGGCAAAGAAGAAATAATGCTATCACTCCTTGCAAATGATATGATGATATACTTAAAGAATCCTAGATAAAAGTAAATAAAAAATATTTTAAATAATAAACAACTTGAGCAAATTTGCCCTGCTTGGATCTGGATCACAATCCTGGTTGGCAGTTCTTGGGGGAGGAGGAGTACTGCTGTGGCAGAGCTTGTGGTGACGGTGGAGTAGAAGTAGCTCTGAAAATAGCAGGGTATCCCATAAAACTTGGGACAAAGTATTCTCTCCTCCAGAAGCAGTTATACCCTGACAAAAGCTCAAAGGTCAAGTAGTTGCCTGGGAACATGGCCAGGCAGCAAAAAAAGGACACAGACTCAGACTCAGACTCTAAAATCTTTTTTTGTGACAAAGAAGATCAAAACATACAGCCAGAAGTTGACAAAGTCAAAAAGCCTACATCAAAAGCCTCCAAGACAAATATGAATTGGTCTCAGGCCATGGAAGAGGTCACAAAGGTTTTGGAAAAACAAGTAAGAGAAGTAGAGGAAAAACTGGGAAGAGAAATGAGAGTTATGGGAGAAAACCATGAAAAACAATTCAACGACTTGTTAAAGGAGACCCAAAAAATACTGAAGAAAATAACACCTTCAAAAATAGACTAACTCAAATGGCAAAAGAGCTCCAAAAAGCCAATGAGGAGAAAAATGCCTTGAAAGGTAGAATTAGCCAAGTGGAAAAGGAGGTCCAAAAGACCAATGAAGAAAATACCACCTTAAAATCAGATTGGAGCAAGTGGAAGCTAGTGAATTTATTAGAAATCAAGATATTATAAAACAGAAACAAAGGAATAAAAAAATGGAAGACAATGTGAACTATCTCATTGGAAAATCCACTGACCCGAAGAATAGATCCAGGAGAGATAATTCAAAAATTATTGGACTACCTGAAAGCCATGATCAAAAAAAGAGCCTAGATATCATCTTTCAAGAAATTATCAAGGAGAACTGCCCTGACATTCTAGAGCCAGAGGGTAAAATAGAAATTGAAAGAATCCACAGATCGCCTCCTCAAAAAGATCCCAAAAAGAAAACTCCTAAGAATATTGTCGCCAAATTCCAGAGCTCCCAGGTCAAGGAGAAAATACTGCAAGCAGCCAGAAAGAAACAATTTGAATATTGTGGAAACACAATTAGGATAAGACAAGATCTAGGAGCTTCTACATTAAGGGATTGAAGGGCTTGGAATACGATATTCCGGAGGTCAGTAGAGCTAGGATTAAAACCAAGAATCACCTACCCAGCAAAACTGAGTATCATGCTCCAAGGCAAAATATGGGTTTTCAATAAAATAGAGGACTTTCAAGCTTTCTCAGCAAAAAGACCAGAGCTGAATGGAAAATTTGACTTTCAAATGCAAGAATCAAGAGAAGCATGAAAAGGTAAACAAGAAAGAGATTACTAAAGTTGAACTGTTTTGTTTACATTCCTACATGGAAAGATGATACGTGTAATCCATGAGACCTTTCTCAGTTTTAGGGTACTTGAAGGGAATATACATATATATAGACACACGGCACAGGGTGAGTTAAATATGAAGGAGCAATATCTAAAATAATAAAATAAAATTAAGGGATGAGAGAGGAATATATTGAGAGAGGGAGAAAGGAAGAGATAGAATGGGGTAAATTATCTCACATGAAAGTGGCAAGAAAAAGCAGTTCGTTGGAAGGGAAGAGGGGGCAGGTGAAGAGGAATGACTGAATCTTGCTCTCATCAGGTTTGACCTGAGGAGAGAATAACATACATGCAATTGGGTGTCTTACCCCACAGGAAAGTAGGGGGGAAAGGGATAAAAAAGGGGGGGATGATAGAAGGGAGGGCAGATAGAGGGAGGAGGTAATCAAAAGCAAACACTTTCGAAAAGGAACAGGGTCAAGGGAAAAAAATTAATAAAGGGTCAGGATAGGATGGAGGGAAATATAGTTAGTCTGTCACAACATGATTATTGTGAAATTGTTTTGCATAATTATACATGTGTGGCTTAAGCTGAATTGCTTGCTTTCTTAGGGAGGGTGGATGGGAAGGGAAGAGGGGAGAGAATTTGGAGCTCAAAGTTTTAAAAGCAGTTGCTCAAAAAACATTTTTGCTTTTGCAAGCAACTGAGAAATAAGATACATAGGGAATGGGGCATAGAAATTTATCCTGCCCCAAAAGAAAGTAAGGGGAAAGGGGGTGACAGAAGGGAGGACTGACTGGGGAATAGGGCATTCAGAATATATGGCATCTTGGAGGGGGGAGAGTAAAAATGGGGAGAAAATTTGTAACTCAAAATCTTGTGAAAATCAATGTTGAAAACTAAAATGTTAAATAATAAAATAATTAAGAGGAAAAACATTAAAAAGTGGAAAGAAAAAATAAAAATATAAAAACATTTTAAAAGAATTCACTATTTGACAAAAACTGCTGAGAAAACTGGAAAATAATGTAACAGAAACTAGGCATAGACCAACATTTTGCACCATATACCAAAATAAAGTCAAAATGGGTACACAATTTATATATAAAGGCTGATATTATAAGCAAGGAATAATTTACTGTAAAATTGATGGAGAATGGAAGAATTTATCACCAAAAGTATTATGAAAATCAAAATGGATAATTTTGATTACTTTGAATTGAAAAGTTTTTGCATAAACAAAGCCAATGCAACTAAGATTAGGAAAGAAATACAAACCTGGGAAAGAATTTTTATAAACGGTGTGGTGATAAAGGCCATAATTCTAATATATAGAGAGCACTGAGTCAAATTTATAAGAATGCAAGTCATTCCCCAATTGATAAATGTTCAAAAGATAATGAAAAGGCAGTTTTCAGAGGAAGAAATCAAAGCTATCTATAGTCATATGAAAAAAAATGCTCTAAATCACTATTAATTGGAGAAATCCAAATCAAAACAACTCTGAGGTACCACACCACACCTATCAGATTGGCTAACATGACAACACAGGAAAATGGTAAGTGCTGGAGAAGATATGTGAAAATTGGAACACTAATGCATTTTTGGTGAAGTTGCGAACTGATTGAGCCATTTTAGAGAGAAATGTGGAACTATTACCAAATGTCAATCAAACTGTGCATGCACTTTGACCCATCAATATCACTTCTAAGCCTATATCCAAAAGGTCATAAAAATTGGAAAAGCACCCACATGTACAACAATATTTATAGCAGCTCTCTGCGTGTTGGCCACGAATTGGAAATTGAGAGGATGCCCATCAGCTGGAGAATGGCTGAATAGGTTGTGGTATATGAATGTAATGGAATAGTATTGTACTCTAAGAAATGATGAGCAGGTGGACTTCAGAAAAACCTGGGAAGACTTAAATGAGCTGGTGATGAGTGGAGTGATCAGAATCGGGAGAACAGTGCGCACAGTAACAGCCACATTATGCAATGACTACAACTTTTTATAGACTTATTTCTGCCTAGCAGTGCAAGGATCTAAAGACTCATGCTGGAAAATGCTGTCCACATCCACAAAAAGAACTATGGAGTCTGGATGGAGATAGAAATATGCTATTTGCTGCCCCCACCTCTCTCTCTCTCTGCCTCTGTCTGTCTCTGTCTCTGTCTCTGTCTCTCTCTCTGTCTCTCTGTCTCTCTCTCTCTCTCTCTCTGTTTCTTCTTTCTCATTATTTCTCCCATTGGTTCTAAACCTTCTTTACAACATGACTAATGTGAAAATAGGTTTAATATGTATGTATATGTTGAACCTATATCAATTTACATGCTGTCTTGGTTTGGGGGGAGGGGAGAGATGGGAAAGAAGACTTGGAAATCATAATCTTGTGGAAGTGATTGTTGAAATAAATAAATGAATAAATATATTTAAATAAACAAATAAATATTTAAATAAATAAATAAATTTATATTCTTCTTTTGATATCTATACCATTAACATTTATCACCCAGTCCAGTTTCTGTTGGCTATTATCTGTGACCTGCAGGATATTCTTTCTCCTTCTTCAATAAGTTTAGTACCTGGCTCATATTCTTTCCGCCTCAGCTCTAGCCTTTACACAAGGGTACTGTAGCATAATATTGATTCTCCCTTGGTTAACTTAGTTGATTCTGTTCATTTACTATAAACTACTCTTTCACTTCTCCTCAGCTATGTATAGTCACACTCTTGACCTTGCTATCATCCAAAAGTGTTCCAATTCTATGTTCATAAACACTGATATTTTTATCTTAATATAATCTTTTATCATTCCATCTTTCTCTATGCCTTATGATCGCTAAACTTGTTTCTCATCCTCATTGTTACCTCCAGTTCTTTCACCATTCAGTTCTTTCCTCATCCCTGTACTCTTCTCTACTCTGCTCTCTTCTCTATCTTGACCTGTTAGTGAACCAGCTAAACACTACTCTATACTCTACTTCCAAATACCTTCCCCCCTTGTCTTTTTCCTGATCACTCCCTATGGAAACCAAAGCCTGAATTATTCTCACCATCCTCCTTCACTCATATTCACATTCTGCTAAATGGACCTAGAGCTAAATGGATATCATGATGATTGTGTTCACCATGAATTTATGTTTCATAATCTCGAGTAGGTTCTCAAGGCAATCCTTTTACCCCTTCCTGCATGATTTATTATCTCACTCCCCCAATCATATAACCTAATGATCTTTATTCATATGTTACCTCCCCCCAAAAAAATGAAAGGAAAGAAAGGAAAATTAAAGAAAACAAAATGAAGCTATTTTTAGAAAGTCCCCTATTTTGCTCTCCTCCTCATCTCAGGTCATACAAACATCTTTCTTCACAATCCCCTTCTTCACTCCTGTCCCTAATGAAGAGGTGTCCCTTCTCCTTGCCAAGGAAACCTCTCTACATACATGCTTGGCCCCATCTTCTCCCATAGATTTTCTGCTGTATCGTCTCTACTCTCTCTAATTATAAATGCCTCCTCATCTCCTATGTCCTTTCTTGCTGCTTACAATCACACCCAAGTCCCCCCATCATTAAAAATACCCTCAAGTAATCCAACTACTTTCATTACATGTTGTCCAATATTTCTTTTCCCTATGCTGGACAAATTCTTTAAGAAAGCTCTCTACACATGATCAATCAATTTTTTTTTTCCTTTCCCTCATTTCTAAACTGTCTGCAATATGACTTCCAACTCCATCTTTCCACAAAAATTGTCATTGTCAAACATATAATTCACCTCTTAATTGTGAAACCTAATGATGTTTTCTCAATTTTCATCTTTTTGACCACTCTGCAATCTTTGATAATGGCAATTACTTTCTTTTCCTGAATATTCTGTCCCATCTAGGTTTTCATGACACTTCTCTGTCCTGACATTCCTCCTGCCTGTCTGACTACTCCTTCTTATTCTCCTGTCCTGGATCATCCAGGCCATGCCCACTAACCATGAGTGTATCCAAAGTATCTGTCCTGGACCCTTTTCTCTTTTCCCCATCTCTTTTGGCAATCTCACTGGCTCCCATGAGTTCAATTATCTATCTCTAAGCACTCCCCTGAGCTCCAGTCCTACACCACCAGCTGCTTTTGGGGCACCTTGCACTCATGTTCCAATAAGCATTCCAAAGTTAACCTTCGCTAGAGTCTCAGATCATTATGTTCATACCACAATCAGAATAAACTTCCTTAAACACAGATCTCTGCAAAACATCCTTGTTGTTTAGAAAATAAAATCCAAAATCCTTCATTTAGAATTCATAGTTATCTACAGCCTATTAGCTTCCCCCCCCCTCAGTTTTAATCTGCACTACTCTCTTCCATATACATTATTCTAGTCATTCAGGTTTATTCACTATCTTTTTTTAATAGAACAGATAGCAATTGAATTGGGCCTTGAAGACTTTAAAAGACAGATATGGGAACTGGGAGTGTAGGGAATACATGCCATTGATATAGCACCCAATGAGCAAAAGGAAAGCAGTGCTTACAGACAAAAGATCATCTATATATTTTTCTATGCCTTTATCTTTGCCTACCTCTCTTCTTTCATGGCCTTTGTTCCCCACAACTAATATATAAAACACACAACCTCATCCTGCTGGCATGTATAAATGAGACTAACAATATTTATTCATATCATACCATTTAATATTACTAATTGGATAGTGAAATACTATTGAATTAAGTTACTACATCTTAACTTTGTAACCTGAAAATCCCTTCTTTCATCCATTTCTTAAAATCCCTAGCTTCCAACAGTGCTCACCCCAGGTGCCATACTTCCTATGTGAATGCTTTCCTCCAGTTGTTAGCATTCTGTTCCTTCTCAAAGTATTTCCTTATGTATCTACATTTTGTACCCCCCTAGTAGAATGTAAACCCTTCAGAGCAGACAATTTATTGTTTTCATATTTGTTCCCTAAGTACCTAGCACACTATGTGGCACATAATGGTACTTAATAAATAAATTTAATGAACCTATTTAAATTGACCTGGAAGAATTAATGTGTCACCTAAATGGGGCTGAATTCCTGAGAGGGAATGGCTTATTCAGTGGGAGAAATTTCAGGAAGAAAGCACAGAATTTAAGAATGACTGTGAATTCCGAGAAACTGGAGTTTTATCATCTAGCTAAAAATTATTTAGAGGAAAATAGGCTTTAATTATTATTAACCATTGCATTTACATGTGATACAATTTCATTTATTTGAATGTTGGGATTTTAAACATATTTCTTTTTTGTTCTGTCAACCGGCATTTTTGTCAGTGAAAAACTGGAAGCTTAAATATAGCTCAAACCACTAAAATGGTGTTTGATTCAATTTAATGGGTATAATTGCCTTAATTATGTAAATTAAAGAGGACTTGGCAGTCTTCTGATGCATTAAGGACTTTATAAGTGTGTTACTATAGATCTATCAAGAATAAATAAGCAAAGAAATTTGAGTTTTATGATAAGTATTCATGTCAGCATTATATTCACACTTTCTCCATTTTAAAATTATCTTGTATTTACTTATCTCTGTAAATGCATAGCTATATCTCCCCACTAGAATATAAACTTTTGGAATCAAAGGACAAATATTTGTTTTGATTTTGTATCTTCAGCATCTAGCACAGTCACCCACTTGTTGATGGGATTTCTTGATTGGGGTAGAAAAGAAACTAAATGAATTTGTGCTGCTATTTGGAGGGACTTCCGGATTCTCTAAATACAGAAAGTGAAAGTACCTTTCTTGTTTAGTATGTATAAATTATCTCATTTTAATTCAGTGGGTTCAAGAGATGGATCTGCACAGTGTGTTTTAATTTACTAACGTTGTAAGTATAGATAGTATGGTGCTTAGGAGAGAACACTTACTTTGGAACTGGTTTGATTGTAGAGAAACAACCAAAATTGCAGTTTGTCATCATAATGTTTTAAATCATCTTCATTTGAGATGCTGATCATTCCTTTCACCGAAAGTAATTGAAGTAATTAAGCAGTCAAGGAAATGATATTGAAAGCATATGCTCTATTTTTCTTTAGA
Source organism: Trichosurus vulpecula (assembly GCF_011100635.1). Classification (NCBI taxonomy): domain Eukaryota; kingdom Metazoa; phylum Chordata; class Mammalia; order Diprotodontia; family Phalangeridae; genus Trichosurus; species Trichosurus vulpecula. The sequence continues at coordinate 130,931,706 of NC_050578.1, read as the reverse complement.
ATGTATAACCTTAGAGGCAAAAAAGGAATACAAATTTTTGATAAATTTACTGATTTAGTAGTTACAAAAAATTCTCTTATGGTAGATAGCACAGTTTCCCTTAAACACAGCTGTATAAAACTGAAACATTAGGTTTAAAGAGAGGTTGATCAAGGAGACTTTAATCAATTTGTTGAATTCAACACAATTAATTTAATGAAATTATGGACCTTAACTATCACTAAGAGACACCGCTCCATAGAATGTGGGTATACCCACTAATGGTTTGCTTATAGGACAAAATGTAACTAAATATGATAGGCTAACAGATTCAGGGTGACAGAATCATTAGGATATGTAGATGTGAGACCAATTCAGTCTTTCTTGACCTTTCTCATGTTTTGATCTCATCTTTGCCTTTTTCTAGAATGTGGGGATTGTGGGAGAGAATGTGACTTGCATTGGAAGCATAAGGTAGAAGCAAACACATATCAACAACAATAGGTCTAATATGTATGTATATGTTGAACCTATATCAATTTACATGCTGTCTTGGTTTGGGGGGAGGGGAGAGATGGGAAAGAAGACTTGGAAATCATAATCTTGTGGAAGTGATTGTTGAAATAAATAAATGAATAAATATATTTAAATAAACAAATAAATATTTAAATAAATAAATTTATATTCTTCTTTTGATATCTATACCATTAACATTTATCACCCAGTCCAGTTTCTGTTGGCTATTATCTGTGACCTGCAGGATATTCTTTCTCCTTCTTCAATAAGTTTAGTACCTGGCTCATATTCTTTCCGCCTCAGCTCTAGCCTTTACACAAGGGTACTGTAGCATAATATTGATTCTCCCTTGGTTAACTTAGTTGATTCTGTTCATTTACTATAAACTACTCTTTCACTTCTCCTCAGCTATGTATAGTCACACTCTTGACCTTGCTATCATCCAAAAGTGTTCCAATTCTATGTTCATAAACACTGATATTTTTATCTTAATATAATCTTTTATCATTCCATCTTTCTCTATGCCTTATGATCACTAAACCCAAAATGCCCTTGTTTCTTCTTGAGGAAAGTGTTTTGAGCAAGTGGCATAACTGCAACAAATCTGTGAATCCAATAGGTTTTCAGAACATTAGATTTGGACAACCTATTACTGAGAATGTCATGTTCTTCAATGCATACAACCATAGTTCTTTCCCCCAATAGCCTCTAAATTCCTTTTTCATTCATAGAATGTTTGAAATATACTAAAACAACTTAACATCCATATATTAGCTTTTTTTTCTTTTTGTAGCTGATAATAATATTTTATTGATGTCCCTCTTTTTCTTCATTAGTTCCTTCCTATAGTCAAGTAATATACTGTGTTTTTTTTCTTGAAAAGATAATGTACTAAGCAGCTCTTATATAAACTGTTTAGGCATAAAATATTTGTCATAGAAAACTGATCTGGAAGACAACTCTATAGAGTAGTATGAACAATCGCTTCATTCTTTCCCCAAATGACTTCTTTACATGGGTCACTAAGAGTTTGATGATCTCTAATTTTAATAGAGGGATAGTTAGATAGAGTTTTATCACATGGAATTAATTTTGTTAATTTTTTCCCCCAGGTATACCCTTGATTAGGTTGCTTTGGTTGTTATTTTTAGTCCTAATAATGCTCTTTCTAAACTATTAATAATGTAATTTATATTCAGAAATGTACATGCTTGCTCATGATGCATATTATGAAGCATTAGATGTACAAATCAATCTGATCACACCATTAAGACTCATCTCTAGGTTTTGTTGTCTTTAAATTTATGAGACTATTTTGGAGAGAAGCATTGCCTTTGTGCTAAATAATCATCCAAGATTCCTGTTTATGTCCTGTTGCTTCTACAGAGTGTGGTGATTTGGAATTCAGAGAGGTGGCAAACAGACTGCGTGACTGGTTCAAGGCACTTCATGAAAGTGGAAGACAGAACAAGAAAATCAAAGCATTACAGAGGCCAGAAAGAAGCAGTAAGAATTCCCATTTGCTTTGTGCCACTGTCTTTGATATGGCTGTATATCTCTTCTTCATAAATGCTACTTGTATTTTCAATGAGTCACTCAGATGAAAACATGCTTTTCAGAGTGAATTCTTGATTTTAATGTTTCTCCGTATTTGGAATATCACCGTGATTATCAACTACATCCATAACATTTAGAAAGAAATATCTAACTCACTAAGGTGATAAAGTAAATGTCATTCACAAATCATATTTAATATCCACATGACTTGAGAATACAAAGTGGAATCAAAGAATTCCTTGAAAGGATGATGATTTGATAGATGTGAGTAGAAATTTTTTCCTGTTATGAAGGGAGAAAAGCACAAAAGAAGCAGCAAGAATTGGGGTATGAATTTTGTTTTCCCCTGAAGAATGCTATTCAGAACATGATTAATTTTCAAAATTTTATTGAAGAAAACTATACAGATTATAGTTTCCTTGAGTGCAGGACCAAGTCTATCTCTAATTTTCTTCATATCTCCCTAACGTAGTTCATTTCAAATAATAGGGCCTGAAAAAATGTGTTGACTAAATTAAATGCATGTAATTGTGTCGGTGTCAGTGTAGAATCATGTAAAAAGACATGTACTGAAATCTTGTTTCAGACACTTACTAGCTATTTGACTAAGTCAATTAACTTCCATCCATTTCACTTTCCTCATGTGTAAAATGGTAGTAATAATTATACTTATGTCTCAGGGTTGTTGTGAAGATAAAATGAGATAATATAGAGAAAATGATATAAAGTATTTGCAAACCTTAAACTGCTCTATGTTAGCTATTTTATAATAATTAATATAGTATAATGTATGATTATAATATAGTATAATAAATAATATTTCTGGATAGTTTATTATAATTGTATTATAATGCTAATTAAATATTTTTGATTAATAGTAATAAATATAGAAAAGGAGGCAAAGCAAAAATTTTCAGGACATACTTTAACACAAAACTAACCAAAAAACATATCCCTGAAGAAATCAAGGAAAATGGATTTTTCTCAGGAACCTATATTTGTTCTACGTAATATCTCTCTTCTTGGCTGATAACATGATACATTGAAAAGTATCCTGGATTTTAAATCAGAAGACCTGGGTTCAAATCCCAACTCTGTTATCTAATACTTTTATGAAATGGTACAAATCATTTAACTGGCCTTAGTTTCTCATATATAAAACGATCAGGTTAGGTGAGATGACATTTAAGCTCCCTTTCAGTTCTAAATTTGTGGTTCTGTGAGACTCTGTTTTCTTTATGTAGTATTCAAGTTATATGTTGCAGGGATTAGATGAATTAGTCGCCACTGTTACATAAAATTGTATGGACTTTAAGTCTTTGTTATCTGGAGAGATAAAGCTCTATAATCAACCAATACCATTTATTAAACACTTTGTAAGGTGATGATGAAACATGATCTGGAAGACAGGTCAGTGACTGACTGAACAATAATATTAAAAGAGTAATCATAAGTCATTTCTACCTAGAAGGAGGTAATTGGTGAAGAATCACAAAGGTCTGTATGTGAATTTGTCATGTTTAAAAGTTTTAATGACTTAACAAGCTTGTTGCATTTTCAAGTGATGATACGTTGGAATTTATAAATAACAAAATTCATGAGAGCATGAAGATGCAAAATTATCTTAGTAATCTGGAATTCCAAGCTCAAACAAACCAGCCAAAAGGAAAAAAAATTCTATTAAACTCAACAGTGATAAAGCCCTGTTCTAAAAAATACATTGAATAAATAGATGCTTCCTTGAATTAGTAGAAATTCATTTTTCGATGAAAAGGATTTAATTAATCACAAACCTAAATTAATATGAGCCAGTATTACATCACAGTTTCTTAAGGTCAATACAATTTTGGCTTTTTTTAGAATAGTACCCAAAATTACCCACCATATTATACTTTGAGAAACTTACAACTACCATTTTTTAATTTATTTTTTTTATTTTTAGTTTACAACACTCAGTTCAACAAGTTTTTGAGTTCCAAATATTCTCCCCCTCCCTCTCCTCTCCCCTCTTCCCCCAACAGGGCATGCAGTCTGACATAGGTTCTACATATACCTTCACATTAAACTTATTTTCACAATAGTCAAGTTGTAAAGAAAAATTACAATCAATAGAAGGAACCACAAGAAAGTAGAAACAAAAGCAAAAAAAGAGGAAAAACAGAGAGAGAGCAAATAGTTTGCCTTGATCTGCATTCAAATTCCCTAGTTCTTTCTTTGGATATGGACAGCTTTTCCCATCATGAGTCCTTTGGATCTGTCTTAGAACCTTACATTGCTGACAGGAGCCAAGTCCGTCAAAGTTACTCTTCACAGATACTATGTGTCTCTGATTGTGTATGATGTTCTCCTGGTTCTGCTCCCCTCATTCAGCATCAGATCATATAAGTCTTTGCAGGTTATTACGAAATCTGTCTGCTCCTCATTTCTTAAGGCACCATAGCATTCTATTAAATTCATATAGCACAACTTGTTTAGCCATTCCCCAATTGATGGGTGCCCCCTTGATTTCCAGTTCTTTGCTACCACAAAAAAGCTGCTATAAATATTGTTGTGCATACAGGTCCTTTTCTGAATCGCATGATATTTTGGGGTATATATCCCTAGAAGTGGTATTGCTGGGTCAGAGGATGTGCATATTCTTATAGCCTTTTGTCCAATAGTTCCAAAATGCTCTCCAGAATGGTTGGATCAGTTCACACCACCATCAACAATGTAACAGTGTTCATATTTTCCCACATCGTCTGAAGCATTTATCATTTTCCTATTTTCTTATTTTAGCCAATGTGACAGGAGAGATGTGGTACCTGTGGGGATAATCAATAGTGATGTAGAGGATTTTTTCATGTGACTATAAATATCTTTAATTTCTTCCTCTGAAAACTGGCTGTTCATATCCTTTAACCATTTATCAGTTGCAGAATGACATGTATTCTTATAAATTTGACTCATATTCCTGTATATTTTAGGGCTGAGGCTTTTATCAGAAACACTGGTTGTAAAAATTCTTTCCCACTTTTCTGCTTCACTCCTAATCCCGGTTGCATTGTCTTTGTACAAAAACTTTTCAATTTAATGTAATCAGAATCATCCATTTTGCAATTCATAACAATTTCTATGTCTTGCTTGGTCATAAATCCTTCCCTTCTTCGTAAACCTGACAGATAAACTATTCCTTGCTCTCTCAGATTGCTTATAGTATTAGTTTTTATATCTAAATTGTGAACTCATTTTGAATTTATTTTGGTATACCATGTAAGATTCTGGTGTATGCCCAGTTTCTGCCATACTATTTTCCAGTTTTCCCAGCAGTTTTTGTGAAATAGTGAATTCTTAACCCAGAAGCTGGATGCTTTGGGTTTATGAAAGAGTAAATTAGTATAGTCATTGACTACTGTGTCTTGTATAGCTAACCTATGCCACTGATCCACCACTCTGTTTCTTAGTCAGTACCAAGTAGTTTTCATGATTTCTCCTTTATAATGCAGTTTAATATCTGATATGCCTAGGCCACACTCCCTAGCATTTCTTTTCATTAATTTCCTTGATAATCTTTACATTTTGTTCTTCCAGATGAATTTTATTATTTTATCTAGCTCTATCAAAGAATTTTTGGTAATTTTATTGGTATGACACTAAATAAGTAAATTAATTTAGGTAAAATTATAACTTTTGTTATATTAGCTTGGCCTAATCATGAGCAACTGATGTTTTTTTTTTCCCATTTATTTAGATCTGACTTCATTTGAGAGAAAAGTGTTTTGTAATTGTGTTCATATAAATCCTGTGTTTGTCTTGGCAGGCAGACTCCCACATACTTTACAGTGTCGACAATAACTTTAAATGGAGTTTCTCTTTCTATTTCTTGGTGTCAGGCTTTATTAGTAATATATGGGAATGCTAGGATTTATGTGGGTTTATTTTTCATCCTGCAACTTTGCTAAAGTTTTTTTTTTATTATTTCAAGTAGTTTTTCACTTGATTTTCTAGGATTCTCTAAGTACATCATCATATCATCTGCAAAGAGTGATAACTTAGTTTCTTCTTTGCTATTCTAATTCCTTCACTTTCTTTCTTTTCTCTTATTGCTAAAGCTAATATTTCTAGTAATAAACTGAATAATAGGGGTGATAATGGACATCCTTGTTTCAGCCCTGTCTTATTGGAAATGCATCTAACTTATCCACATTACAAATGTGATGGTTTATTGGAGGTGCTCCTTTCATTTTAAGGAAGACTTCATTTATTCCTATGCTTTCTAATATTTTTAATAGGAGTGGGTGTTGTATTTTGTCAAAAGTTTTTTCTGCATCTATTGAGATAATCATACAGTTTCTGCTAGCTTCGTTGTTGATATGATCAATTATGGTGATAGTTTTCCTAATACTGAACCAACCTTTCATTCCTGGAATAAATTCTACCTGCTCATAGTGTATTATTGGCATGATAAGTTGCTAGAATGTTTTGCTAATATTTAAAATTTTTGCCTATATATTCATTAGGGAAATTGGTCTGTAATTTTCTTTTTCTGTTTTTACTCTTCCTGGTTTAGGTATTAGTACCATAATTGCATCATAAAAACAGTTTGGTAGGACTCCTTCCTTGCCTATTTTCCCAAAAAACATCCATAAAGTATGGAAATTAATTGTTCTTTAAATATTTGATAAAATTTATTGGTAAATCCATCTGGCCTTGGAGATTTTTTCCTAGGGAGTTCATGGATGACTTCTTCAATTTCGAATTCTGAGATGGGGTTATTTAGACACTTTGCTTTCTCTTGTTTTAATCTGGACAATTTATATTTTTGTAAATATTCATGCATTTCCCAAGATTTTCAAATTTGTGGGCACACAATTGGGGAAAATAATATCTAATTATTGTTTTTGTTTCCTCTTCATTGAAGATGAATTCTCCCTTTGCAATTTTGATACTGGTTATTTCATTGTCTCCTTTCTTTTTCTTAATCAAATAGACCAAAGGTTTATCAATTTTATTGAGTTTTTTTTAGATAAAACCAGCTCTTAGTCTTATTTATTAGTTCAATAGTTTTCTTGATTTCAATTTTATTAATCTCTCCTTTGGTTTTCAGTATTTCTAATTTGGTATTTAAATGGGGACTTACGATTTGTTTTTTTTTATCTAGCTTTTTCAGTTGCATGCCAAATTCATTGACCTGTTCCTTTCTATTTTATTCATGTACGCATTCAGAGATATAAAACTTCCCCTAAGAACCACTTTTGTTGCATCCCATAAATTCTTGCATGTAGTCTCATTATTGCCATTCTCTTGAGTGAAGTCATTGATTGTTTCTAAGATTTATTGTGTGACCCACTCATTCCTTAGGATTAGATTATTTAGTTTCCAACTAATTTCTGGTCTATCTTTCCATGGTCCTTTATTACAAATGATTTTATTGCATCATGATCTGAAAAGGATGAATTGACTATTTCTGCCTTTCTGTACTGGACTGAGAGGTTTTTATGCCCTAGTACATGGTCAGTTTTTATGTATGTCCCATGTACTGCTGAGAAAAAGGTATATTCCTTTTTATCTCCATAAAGTTTTCTCCAGAGGTCTATTATATCTAGCTTTTCTAAAATTCTATTCACTTCCTTAACTTTTTATTGTTTATTTTGAGGTTAGATTTATCAAGTTCAGAGAGGGAGATGTTGAATTCCCCCATTAGCGTAGTTTTGCTGTCTATTTCTTCCTGTAACTCCCTTAATTTCTCTGCTAAGAATTTGGATGCTTGGTGCTGAGATGCTAAGTAATGATATTACTTCAATTTATATGGTGCCTTTTAGCAGGATATAGTGCCCTTCCTTATCTCTTTTAACTAGATCTATCTTGGCTTTTGCTTTGCCTGAAATTAGGATCACTACTTCTCCTTTATTTTACTTCCACTGAAGCATAATATATTCTACTCCAGCCTTTTACCTTTACCCTGCGTGTATCCCCCTGTTTCAAATGTGTTTCTTCTAAACAACATATTTAGGATTTTGGTTTTTAATCACTTCTGCTATCTGTCTCCATTTTATGGGATACTTCATCCCATTCCCATTCATAGTTTTGATAACTCTGTGTCTTTTTCTTCATCCTATTTTCCCCTTGTTCATACTTTTATTTCTCCCTTCCCCTCCTCAAAAGAGTTTTGTTTTTAACCACCACCTTCCCCAATATCCCCTCTCTGTCAGCACTCTCCTTTATCTTACCCTTTCTCTTACTACTTCTTCCTTCCTTTCTACTCACACCCCTTTTCCTTCACCTTTCCCCTCCTACGGCCTGTAGGACAGATTTGATTTCTGTATTTAGCAGAGGATATTATTCTCTCCTTGACTGAAATCCAATGAGTGTAAAGCTCAAACACTGCTCTTCTCCCTCACTTCTTTCCCTCTACTATAATATATTTTTGTACTTCTTCATTTGATGTAATGTACACTTCTCTGCCTCCTCCTTTCTTCTCCCACTACAATCCCTTTACATTACTTAATTAGCTTTTTTAGCATCACTTCAGTTAATTCATACCTACACTCCCTGTCTATGCATATCCGTTTTAGATGTAGTGATAACTATACCCATCTCAAGATTAACAAATGTCATTCTCCCACATATGGATGTAAACAATTTGCTCTTGTTGAATAACAAGTTTTTTTTTCTTTTTCCCTGTTTACCTTTTTATGCCTATCTTTAGTCTTGTTTTTGAAGATCAAATTTTCCATTAAGCTCTGCCCTTTTCATCAGGAAGGTCTGAAATTCCCTTATTTCATTGAGTGTCTATCTCCTTGGCTGAAACATTATGCTCAGTTTTGCTGGATACTTGATCCTCAGTTGCAGTCCAAGCTCCTTTGGCTTTCAGAATACCATATTCCATTTCCTCTGATTTTTTAACATAGAAGCTTCAAGGTCCTGTGTGATCCTGACTGTAGTTCCGTGTTATTTGAATTTTTTTTTCTTTCTGGCTGCTTGCTTGCATTATTTTCTCATTAACCTGATAATTCTGGAATTTTGCTACAATATTCCTTGGAGTTTTCAATTTGGGATTTCTGTCAGGAGGCAATCAGTGGATTCTTTTGATGACAATTTTACCCTCTCATTCTAAGATGTTGGGGAAGTTTTCCTCAAATAAATTTTTGGAAGCTACTATCCAGGCTCTTTTTTTCATCATGGCTTTCCAGGAGAGCAATAATTCTTAGATTATATCTCCTAGATCTATTTTCCAGGTCAATTATTTTTCCAGTGAGATATTTTATGTCTTTTATATTTTTCATTCTTTAGATTTTGTTTGACTGATTCTTGATGCCTCATAGAGTCACTAGCTTCTACTTGCCCAATTCTAATTTTTAACCTTTTTTTTCAAATAGCTGATGCATCTCCCTTTCCATTTGGCCAATTTTACTTTTCCAGGAATTGTTTTCTCCTGTTAGAGTCTGTCATTTTTCTTTAACCTCTCTAATTTGGCCTTTAAAATCCTCCTTGGTCTCTTCCAGGAATACTTTTTGGGCTTGAGACCAGAGCATATTCCCTTTTGAGGTTTCAGTTGCAGGTATAGTGTCAATGCTGTGCTCTTCTGAATTTGTATTTTGATCTTCTCTGTCTCCATAATACAATTATATGGTCTTTTTTTTAACTTTTCTAGTTTGCTTATTCATTGTGGTTGCCTTTTTCCTGGCTTTTAAAGTGGATCTCTCCTTCTGTGTCACAGGGGGCTCTGTCCCAAGCTTCTTGTGTTTGTAGCTATGGGCTTGGTTATTGGCTTTCTGTGCTGGGCCCTCTGGTTTTATCAGCTACAGGCTATAAAATGCTGCAGCTCACCTGGTGCTGAGCTGGAGTTGGCTGGTGTGTGCGAAGGTCAAGATCAGTGAAGTCTTTCTCTGTTTCCCCGATGTTACACTGAAGATCACAGTGTGAGCTGTGGGGAGGGGTGGTCTGGCTGCTGGGAGTCTCCTCTTCTCCTAGCACAGTGCTATAGCACGGGTGGCCTCCATCATCTGTCTGTTCCAGTGTCTCCCTATTTTCCTGGCTGTGTGTAGGCATGTCTGGGGTCCTGGTATTGCTGTTTGCCACCTCCACCCCACTGTGACTCAGGAACTTCTGTGGGTCTGCTGATGCAGTGTTTGCTGGGATGCCTCCCTTCTTTCACTGTTCTTCTTCCACCCCCACAGAAGGGGCCTTCCTAGCTTCCCTAGCTAAAAGACTGCTCTACCCTACTTTTGGCTCCATTATTCCAGGGTTTTTCCTAGGGCAGTATTCTCTGGGTTATTCAAGGGAGGGATGAGAGCACTTACCCAGTGATCATAGCTCCCAGAATTACAAGAAGGTGATGTTAAATGTATAGTCTGTGGGCTGATAGCCCCAGGAATAGCTGCTGCTGCTGCTGAAGCTGGCTCTGTTCTTCTGTCTCACCTATCTCCGACAGATTCCTCTCCTTACCTGAGAGGCCAGGGGATCATCACTGGAGCCAGTGATTCAGCCTGCTTGAGCTGCTCACTTTCTAGTATGGCTGTGAGTAGTTCCTCATGCTCTGCGCTCCCTCAGCCTGGTGCAACAGAACCTTCCCATCAACCCTTCTGATGCTCCAGTGCTGGAAATCTGCCATACTCTGTCTCCTAGTGGATTCTACCTCTAGCATTTTTTCCAGTTCTATGCAAACATGTTGAACAGGGTATTCCAGAGCTAGAGTCAACAGACTTTGGTAACTAATTGCGTGTGAAAGCTGAGGCATCAGGAAAAGAATCAAGGCTAATAACAAGATGGGAAATATTGGAAATTTTGGATAAAATGGCATGTCCCCTTAACAAGAATAGTAAATTAAAAAGCAGGGTAGAAGGCAGAGTAAAAGCAGGGATGTGCTTGAGTTCTCCCCCCAAACTCCTCCAAATACCTGTAAAAAATAACTCTAAACAAGTTATAGAGCTACTGAACCTACAAAATGATAAAGTGAAACAAATCTCTGACCTAAGACAACCGTGAAAGCCTGACAGTAAGGGTGTATCACACCAGGCTGATAGCAGAGCTCATACCACCATGGGCTGGAGCAGGCCTCAAGGGATTGAATCACTGGCAGTTGTGGCAGTTTCCAGACTTCACAACACACAAACCCCAAAGATAAAATAGAATGTCACTGTGGAAACTGTTGGACAAAGTGAGAGAAGAGCACAGCCTGGCCCCAGCCCTAGGGCAGCTGAGGTGGCAGTAGTGTTGGTGGCAACAGCAACAGCAGCAGCACCAGTGGCTACTTTGGGAGCTCCAGGCCCACAGAAAGTGGAGGGATTAAACAGATAATCAGAGGGGGATTGCAAGGATCTCTTCGTCAGTGCTGACACAGTATTCTCTTGCTTTGCCCTGCATGGATCTGGGTTGCAATGTTGGGTGGTGATCCTGGAGGAAGGAGGAGTGCTGGTATAGCGGAGCTTGTGGCAACTGTCGACATGGAATCCTCCTCACACTTCTAAGGCAGAAAAGAGTACTTTTGGTCATTCACAGACAACAGCACAGTCCAGGAGAGGGGTAAACACCTCTCCTTGGATCATACCATCTTAGAAGAACTGGAAATTTACAGGTTCCTAGAAGTATTTCTGACAATAGTTGTGCAAAACCCTTGAACCTTGGGCAGTACAACCTCCACACTGGAAGAACAGTCCTACCTTGCCAAAGAGCTCAATAGTCAAGTAATTGGTTGGGAAAAGAGCAAACAGCATAAAGATAAGATTGTAGAATCATACCTTGGTGACAAAGAAGATCAAAACATACAACCACGGAATGTGAGCATATTTGAGAGAGTTAGAAGCCACTAATAAACTGAGGGAGGCAAATTTCCAAGCCAGGAGAGTCTACAAGGTAGACAGGATGAATCTGTAGGCTGTGAAAGCAGATGGTGCATGGAGTTGCATGAGACCACACTAAGCAGAAACAGCAGTGGAAACCAGCCAGCCATCCAGGCAGGGAGAAAGCTGGGCACATGAAACTGGCAGAAATCCCCAGGCCTCCCAGCACAGGACGGGAGTCTGTCAAAGACATGGGATGCAGCAGCACAGCACCTGCAGGTGTGAGACATCTACTCCTGAGGCTTGCAGCCCAAAGGTTTGAAACTCACCCTCTTGAACTTCCAGGATTCATAATGGCCAGGTAAACGGCTCTCATCCCTCCCTCCCTGATCCAGAGAATCACTTGGGAAAAACCCTGGAATAGAGGAGCCAGAAGTGGGGCTTCAGTAGCCAAACAACTGGAGTTCCTGAATCCCAGAAGGGTGGAGGCAGCAAGGGTCAACACCAGGAACCCAGATGTGCCTTTGAACAGCCAGGGGAAGTGGCAGACACCAGCACAGACAACAGCTGAGACCATGCGTGCTGTAGAGCAGCCCCAGGGGAAGAGGAGACTTCCAGGAGCCCTATCACCCCTCCCCCACACCTCAGGAAGCCAGAGGTTATAACACACAAAACCAGTAACTAGGCTAACAATTCTAAAAACAAGAAACCTGGGACAGAGCTCCCTGAGCCCCAAAGGCAGAAATCCACTTTAAAGCAAGGAAAAAGCTAACCAACATGAAGAAGAACACTAAAAAAATAAGGATCATTGATTCTTTTTATGGAGATGGGATAGATCAAAATACTAATTCAGAAGAGCACAGGGGGGAGGAGCCAATATGGTGGCTGGAAAGCAGGGACTTTCCTAGGAGTCTCCCCCAGGACCCTCCAAACACAGATAAAAAATGTCTCTGAACAAATTCTAGAACTGCAGAACCCTTGAAATAGGAGAGAGAAGCAGGGCTCCAGCCCAGGACAGCCTGGATGGTCGCTGGGTAAGGTCTATTGCACACACAGCTGGGAGCAGAGTGGAGCAGAACACAGTATGGGCTGCGCCTGGACCAACCAGACTGGGAGCCCTAGCACCCTGAATCAGTGGGTGTGGCAGTTACCAGACTTCTCAATCCACAAACACCAAAGACAATATAGAAGGTTAGTGGGAAAAGCTGCGGGAACAGAGTGAAAGGAATTTGCGGTTCGGCCACCGCCCTGGCAGCATAAAAGCAGCAGGAAAAAACAGGTCTGTTCGGAGGGAGGAGGGGCAGGTGAGGGGGAATGAGTGAATCTTGCTCTCATCAGATTTGACTGGAGGAGGTAATAACATATACACTCAATTGGGTATCTTAACCCACAGGAAAGAAGGAGGAAGGAGATAAAAATGGGGGGACGATAGAAGGGAGGGCAGATAGGAGGAGGAGGTAATCAAAAACAAACACTTTTGAAAAGGGATGGGGTCAAGGGAGAAAATTAGATAAAGGTGGATAGGATAGGAAGGAGCAAACTATAATTAGTCTTTCACAACAGGAGTATTGTGGAAGGGTTTTGCATAATGATACACATGTGGCCTATGTGGAATTGCTTGCCTTCTTAGGAATGATGGGTGGGGAGGAAAGAGGGGAGAGAATTTGGAACTCAAAGTTTTAAAAGAAGATGTCCAAAAAAAAAGCTTTCACATGCAACTAGGAAATTAGATATACAGGCAATGGGGCATAAACATCTACCTTGCCCTACAAGAAAGTAAGGGAAAAGGGGATTGGTTGGGAGTGGGGTGACAGAAGGGAGTGCTGACTGGGGAATGGAGCAATCAGAATATATTCCATCTTGGAGTGGGGGGAGGGTAGAAATGGGGAGAAAATTTGTAATTCAAACTCTTGTGAAAATTAACACTGAAAACTAAAAATATTAAATAAATAATAATAAAAAAAGAAGAGGACAGCATGGACACTATACTCACATGAGATATCTCAAAAGGGAATGTTAACTGGTTTCAAGTCCCAAAAGCATTCCTGGAAGAGATAAAGTAGGATTTTAAAAACCAAATTAGGGAGGAAAAAGAAAAATGGGAATAAAATCACTGATGAGAACAAATTTTTAAAAGTAAAATTTTACGAAATGACTGAGGACATTCGGAATCTAATTAGAGAAAATGACACCCTGAAAGGTAAAATCAACCAATTGGAAAAGGAGACTCAAAAGCAAAATGAGGACAGCAATTCATTAAAAATTAGAATTGAGCAAGTGGAAGCTAATGACTCTATGAGGCATCAAGAAGTAGTCAAAGAAAATGTAAAGAATGAAAAAGTAGAAGAAAACAGGAAATATCAGATTGGAAAATCAACGGACCTGGAAAATAGATCCAGTAGAGACAATTTAAGAATTATTGGTCGACCAGAAAGCCATGACGAAAAAAAGAGCCTGGACAATACCTTCCAAGAAATCCTCAAGGAGAATTGTCTTGAAGTCCTAGAATCAGAGGGGAAAATAATCATTGAAAGAATCCACCAATCACCCCCTGAAATAAATCCCAAATTGAAAACTCTAAGAAATATTTTAGCCAAATTACAGAATCATCAAGTCAAGGAGAAAATACTGCAAGCAGCCAAAAAGAAACAATTCAAATATCATGGAACCATGGTCAGGATCATGCAGGAACTTTAAGCTTCTACCTTAAATGACAGGAGAAATTGGAATGTGATATTCCAAAAGGAAAAGGAGCCTGGACTAAAACCAAGGATTAACTGCCCAGCAAAATGGATCATGATTTACCAGGCAAGGAGATGGAAATTCAATGAAATAAGGGAATTCCAGACCTTCCTGATGAAAAGGCCAGAACTCAATGGCAAATTTGATCTTCAAATAGAAGATCAAATGGGCGAAAAACCCCACGAACCTTGTTCATCAATAAGGGCAACTTGTTTACATCCTTATATAGGATTATATTCTTTTGTATATGCTTTATATATACATATAAATATATACACTATACATGTGTCAATCTTGAGAACAGTACAGTTATAATGACAATTGAAAGGGATACACATAGACTGTGGTTGTCAGTATAAAATAACTGATATAATGATAAAACACATAATTAAGATACTTAAAGGGAAAGTTCTGGGAAAAGAGGTAAGGAGGTAGTAGAAAAGGGTAAATTACACCACATGAAGAGGGACAAAAACATATTACAATAGAGGGAAAGAAGGGAGGGAGATGAGTAGTATAAGAGGTTTATTCTCATCAGATTTGGTTCAAGAAGGGAATAACATACTCTGATAAGTATAGAGGGGATAAGAAGTAGGAGGGGAAAGGGGAAAGAAAAGGGGGAGGTGGTCAGAAGGCAGGAAAGAAGTAGCAAGGGGAAAACAGTAAAATAAGCAAGGGGAGTCAAGAGGGAGGGTAAATTGAGAAAGGCGGTGGTCAAAAGCAAAACTCTTTTGAGGATTGGAAGGGGGAAGGGAGAAATAAAAGCATAAGCAGGGGAAGGGAAATAGGATGGAGAAAAAGACACTGCTTGTAATCACAACTGTGAATGTGAATGAGATGAAATATCCCATAAAACGGAGGCAGATAGTAGAATGGATTAAAAACCATAATCCTACAATATGTTGTTTACAAGAAACGCATTTGTAATAAGTGGATTCACACAGGGTAAGGGTAAAAGGCTGGAGTAGAATATATTGTTCTTCAGCTAAAGTAAAAAAAGTAGGAGTTGCAATCCCAATCTCAGACAATGCAAAAGCACAGACAGATCTAAATATAAGAGATAAGGAAGGACACTATATCCTGCTAAAAGGCACCATAGACAATGAAGCAATATCATTATTTAACATATATGTACCAAGTGGTATAGCACGCAGATTCTTAGAGGAGAAGTTAAGGGAGTCACAGGAAGAAATAGATAGGAAAACCATACAAGCAGGGGACCTCAACCTCTCCCTCTCTGAACCTCAAAATAAACAAGAAAGAAGTTAAGGAGGTGAATATAATTTTAGAAAAGGCAGATATGATAGACATCTGGAGAAAACTGGATGGAGCTAATAGGGAATATACTTTTTTTCTCAGCAAAACATGGCACATAATCAAAAATTCACCATGTACTAGGGCATAAAACCTCACAATCCAGTGCAGAAGGGCAAAAATAGTCAATGCATCCTTCTCAGATCATGACACATTTAAAAATTTTGTGTAGTAAAGGAGCATGGAAAGATAAATTAAAAATTAATTGGAAACTAAATAATCTAATCCTAAAGAAAGAGTGGGCCAAAGAACAAATCATAGAAACAATTAATAACTTCATTTAAGAGAATGAAAATAATTAGACAACATAGTAAAACTTATGGGATGCAGCAAAAGCAGTTCTTAGGGGAAGTTTTATATCTCTAAATGCTTACATGAATAAAATAGAAAAAAAGGAGATCAATGAATTTGGCATGCAACTGAAAAAGCTAAAAAAAAGAACAAATTGAAAATCCCCAATTAGATACCAAATCAGAAACACTGAAAATCAAAGGAGAGATTAGTAAAATTGAAATGAAGAAAACTATTGAACTAATAAATAAAACAAAGAGCTGGTTTTATGAAAAAAGCAATTAGATTGATAAACCCTTGGTCAATTTGATTTAAAAAAGAAAGAAAACCAAATCACCAGTATTAGAAATGAAAAGGGAGAAATCACCTCCAATGAAGAGGAAATTAAAACAATAATTAGGAATTATTTTGCCCAGTTGTATGCCCATAAATTTGATAACCTTAAGAAAATGGATGAATATTTACAAAAATACAAATCACCCAGGTTAACAGTAGAGGAAGTGAATTACCTAAATATCCCCATCTCAGAAAAAGAAATTGAGCAAGCCATCAATGAACTCTCTAGGAAAAAATCTCCAGGGCTGGATGGTTTCACATGTGAATTCTATCAAACATTTAAAGAAGAATTAATTCCCACACTTTATAGACTATTTGGGAAAATAGGTGAAGAAAGAGTCCTACCAAATTCTTTTTATGACACAAATATGGTACTAATACCTAAACCAGGAAGAGCCAAAACAGAGAAAGAAAATTATAGACCAATTTCACTAATGAATATCAATTAGCAAAAATTTTAAATAAAATATTAGCAAAAAGATTGCAGCAACTTATCAGGAGAATAATACACTACAACCAGGTAGGATTTGTTCCAGGAATGCAAAGCTGGTTCAGTATTAGGAAAACTATCAGCACGATTGATCATATCAATAACAAAACTAGCAGAAACCATATGATTATCTCAATAGATGCAGAAAACGTTTTTGACAATATGCAACACCCATTCCTATTAAAAACACTAGAAAGCATAGGAATAAACGAAATCTTCCTTAAAATTATAAATAGCATCTACCTAAAACCATCAGCAAGCATTATACATAATGGGGATGAGCTAGATGCATTCCCAATAAGATCAGGGGTGAAACAAGGATGTCCACTATCACCCCTATTATTTGATTTGGTACTAGAAATGTTAGCTTTAGCATTAAGAGAAGAAAAAGAAATTAAAGGAATTAGAATAGGCAAAGAAGAAACTAAATTATCACTTTTTGCAGATGTTATAATGATTTACTTAGAGAATCTTAGTGATTCAACTAAAAAACTACTTGAAATAATAAAATAAAAACTTCAGTAAAGTGGCAGGATATAAAATAAACCCACATAAATCCTCAGCATTCCTATACATTACTAATAAAGCCCAACAGCAAGAGATAAGGAAATTCCATTTAAAATTACTGTAGACACCATAAAATATTTGGGAGTCCACCTGCCAAGACAAACCCAGGGCCCGTATGAACACAGTTACAAAACACTTCTCACACACAAAAAAAGTCAGATATAAATAAATGGAATAACATCAGGTACTTCTTGTTATGCCAATATAATAAGCTAATATAATAAAAATAACAATTTCACCTAAATTAATTTACTTATTCAGTGCCATAGAAATCAAACTACCAAAACATTATTTTACAGAGCTGGATAAAATAATAACAAAATTCATCTGGAAGAACAAAAGGTCCAGAATATCAAGGAAATTAATGAAAAGAAATGCTAGGGAAGATGGCCTAGCCCAAGTAGATATCAAAGCAGCAGTCATCAAAACTACCTGATACTGGCTAAGAAACAGAGTGGTGGATCAGTGAAATAGGTTAAGTACACAAGATGCAGAAGTCAATGACTATAGAAATCTACTCTTTGATAAACCCAAAGAATCCAGCTCCTGGGCTAAGAATTCACTATTCCACAAAAACTGCTGAGAAATTGGAAAGTGGTATGGCAGGAACTGGACATAGAACAATATCTTACACCATATACCAAAATAAATCAAAACGGGTTCATGATTTAGAAATAAAGACTGATACTACAAGCAATTTGGGAGAGTATGGAATAGTTTACCTATCAGATCAGATCAGAATTCATGACCTAAGGAGAGATAGAGTGCATTACAAAAGGCAAAATGGATAATTTTGATTAGGTTAAATTGAAAAGTTTTTGTATAAACAAAGCCAATGCAACAAAGATTAGGAAGGAAGCAGAAAATTGGGGGAAAATCTTTACAACAAGTGTTTCTGATAAAGGCCTCATCTCTAAAATATACAGGGAACTGAGCCAAATTTATAAGAATGAAAGCCCTTCTCCAACTGAGAAATGGTCAAAAGATATGAACAGACAGTTTTCAGAGGAAGAAATTAAAGATATTATAGGCATATGAAAAAATGCTCTAAATCACTATTGATTGGAGAGATGTAAATCAAAACAACTCTTAGGTATTATATCTCTCCTGTCAGATTGGCTAACATGACAAAACAGGAAAATGGTAAATGCTGGAGAGGATGTGGCAAAATTGGAATATTAATACATTGTTGGCAGAGATGTGAACAGATCCAGCCATTTTGGAGAACAATTTGGAACTATGCCCAAAGGCCTATAAAAATGTGCATACCCTTTGACCCAGCAATACCACTCCTAGGGCTATACAGAGAGATCACACAATTGGGAAAGGGACCTTTATGTACAAAAATATTTATAGTAGCTCTTTTTGTGGTCACATAGAATTGGAAATCAAGGGGATACCAATCAATTGGGGAATCCCTGAACAAGTTGTGGTAGGATTGTATGTAATGGAATGTTATAGAATACTATTGTACTATAAGAAATGAGGAAGGTACAGACTTCACAATAACCTGGAAAGACCTACATGATCTGATGCTGAGAGGGAGGAGCAGAACCAGGAGAACAGTGTACAAAACCACAGACATATTGATTCTGTGATGACTAACTTTGATAGACTTGGCTCTTTTCAGAAATACAAGGCTCAAAGACTACTCCAAAGGACTCATGATGGAAAAGGCTGTCTACATTCAGAGAAAGAACTATGGAGTCTGAATGCAGATTGAGGCAAACTATTTGCTCTATTTTTTTTCTTCTTTTTTGGTTTTGTTTCTTTTCTCTCATGATTCATTTAATTGGTCATGATTCTTTGCAACCTGACTATTGTGTAAATAAGTTTAATGCAAAGGTTTATATAGAATCTATATCAGACTACACACCATCTTGGAGGGTGGGGAGAGGGGAGGGGAGGGAAGAAAAATTGAAACTCAAGAACATGTAGAACTGAGTGTTGTAAACTAAAAATAAAAAATCTAATTAAAAAAATACAACCAGAAGGTGACAACGAAGTCAAAGCTCCTACATACAAAGCCTCCAAAAACAAAATAAACTGGTCCCATGCCAAGAAAGAGTTCAAAATGTTTGAAAATCCAGTAAGAGAAATAGAAGGAAAATTGGGAAGAGAAATGAGAATGATGCAAGAAAATCATGAAAAACGAGTCAACAGCTTGCTAAAAGAGACCCCCAAAATACTGAAGAAAATGACACCTTAAAAATAGACTGACCCAAATGGCAAAAGATGTCTAAAAAGCCAATTTGAAGAATGCCTTAAAAAGGAGAATTTGCCACATGTAAAAGGAGGTCCAAAAGTTCACTGAAGAAAATATTACTTAAAAATTAAAATGGAGGGGCAGCTAGGAGGCACAGTGAGTAGAGCACCAGCCCTATAGTCAGGAGGACCTGAGTTCAAATGCAGGCTCAGACACTTGACATACTTATTAGCTGTGTGACCTTGGGCAAGTCACTTAACCCAAGTTGCCCTGCCTTCCCCACTACAAGAGAAATTGAATGGAGCAAATGGAAGCTAATAACTTTATGAAAAATAAAGAAATTATAGAACAGAAAAGAATGAAAAATAGAAGACAATTTGAAATATCTCATTGGAAAAAGCACTGACCTGGAAAATAGAAACAGGAGAGATAATTTAAAAATTATTGGACTACCTGAAAGCCATGATCAAAAAAGGAGCCTAGATATCACCTTTCAAGAAATTATCAAGGAAAATTGCCTTGATATTCTAGAACCAGAGAGTAAAATAGAAATTGAAAATACAGGTCACTTCTTGAAAAAGATCCCAAAAGGAAAACTCCTATGAATATTATAGCCAAATTCTAGAGTCCCCAGGTGAAAGGGAAAATATTGCAAGGAGCCAGAAAGAAACAATTCATGTATTGTGGAAACACAATCAAGATTACATAGGATCTAGCAGCTTCCACACTAAGGGATCAAAGGACTTGGAATATGATATTCCAGAGGTCAAAGGAGCTAGGATTAAAACCAAGAATAACCTACCCAGCAAAACTGAGTAAAATGCTTCAGGAGGAAAATGGACATTCAATGTAATAGAGGACTTTCAAGCATTCTTGATGAAAAGACCAGAGCTAAATAGAAAATTTGACTTTCAAACACAAGAACCAAGAGAAGCATGAAAATGTAAACTGGAAAGAGAAACGATAAGAGATTTATTAAAGTTGAACTGTTTACATTCCTATATGGAAAGATATTTGTAACTCCCATGACCTTTCTCAGTATTAGGGTAATTGATGGTTTTTATATATATACATATATATATATATATAGATAGATAGATAGATATAGATATAGATAGATAGATAGATATAGATATAGATATAGATATATAGATATATAGATATATATATGTACACAGAGAGAGAGAGAGAGAGAGAGAGAGGGTACAGGGTGAGTTGAATATGAAGGGATGATACCTAAAAAATAAAATTAGGGGGTGAGAGAGGAATATATTGGGAGAAGGAGAAAGAGAGAAATAGAATGAGGTAAATTATCTCACATAAAAGAGGCAAGAAAAAGCTGTTACGATGGAGGGGATGACGGAGGAGGTGAAAGGGAATGAGTCAACCTTACTCTCATAATATTTGGCTTAAAGAGTGAATAATATACAGATTGAATTGAGTGTTTTACCTCACAAAAAAGCAAGTGGGGGGGGGTTAAGAGGGTGAGGATGATAGAAAAAGGACAGATGGGGGGAGGGGTAGTCAAAAGCAAAGGCTTCTGAAAAGGGACAGGGTGGAGAGGAGAAAATGGAATAAATGAGGGTAGGACAGGATGTAGGGAAATATAGTTAGTCTTTAACAATATAAGTATTATAGAAATGTTTTGCATAACTACACATTTATAACCTATATTGAATTGCTCCTCCTCAGTTAGCGTAATTGGAGAGGGAAGAAGGGAGAGAATCCGGAGCTCAATGTTTTAAAAACAAATGTTAAAAAATTGTTTATACATGTAACTGGGAAATAAAATTGTGATGGAGTATAGAAATCTATCTTACCCTACAAGAAAGAAGGGGGAAAGGGATAAGGAGGGGGAGGTTGGGGTGATAGGAGGAAATGGAGACTGGGGGAAGGGGTAATCAGCATACATGCTATCCCGTGGTGGGGTTTGGGGAGAGATGGGGAGAAATTTGGAATTCAAAATCTCATGAAAATGAATGCTGAAAAATAAAATTTAATTAATTAATTAAAAAATAAAAACCAGGGTAAAAGCAAAGAGTCAACAAATAAGGCAGAAAGAAACTGAGAGATGGGAGGAAACTGGAAAAATGGTGTCTCACAAGTCAGAGAGGTAGTAGAGCATTATCAGTGGAGAGAAGAAAGAAGACAAGCAGTTTTCTCTTCTTTTTTTCTCGTAGAAAATACAAAGACATTTACTCTGACTTGGTTATTGGCTTTCCAGAGTAATCATTAATATGTTGATGCCAGCTTAGAGGGAGGTCTCTACTCAAATGCCCAGTCTTTTGCCTGATTGTATTCAAATTGTTTTACTTTGCCTTTCAGTGAAAGTGTAGAAGGCAAGGTTTTTTTTTTTTAATTTGCCATAGTCACAAAGATGAAAACATGTTAAACACATTATATGACAGAGTCAGGATGCAAAAAAAGATTTTAACAGGCTAGAACTTCAGTGTAATAAAGTTATATTCATTTTTTACATTCTTGTTACATTCTGTATTTAACACAAATACAGCAGAGGCAACAAGTGTGTGGAAAAAAATAGGGGTATTTATTAGAGACCTACAAGCTCAATATGCACCAAAGTGTGACATAGAGGCCACAAAAGCTAAGGCAGTCCTTGGCTACCTTATGAAGAAAAAAGTAAGAATCTGTAGGCATTCTTCTTGTGGCCAGCTGCATCTAAAATATTGTGTCTGTTCTCAGGTCCTACATTTTGGGGAAATATGTTAAAAAGCTAGAATATAGTTTTTAAAGTACAATTAGGATGGAATGAGGACTGAAAATTTGCCATTTGAGAATGAAGAAAGGATAGGAGAGCCATCTTCAAATTTGAGCAACTCTTGACATGTAGAAGAGGGATATACTTTGTTCTACTTGCGGCAGGGATACAGCTTGGTCTACTTGGGGAAGAGCTAGGAGAAATTGAGTATTAATATAAGGAAAAGCCTTCCTAACAAAAAGAGCTATCCAAAAGTGCAATAAATTGCCTTGGGAAGAACTGGAGTCTCTCCCTGGAGGACTTGAAGCAATATTTGAATGATTCTTTTTCAGGTAGGGATTGGACTAGGTCATCTTTGAAATCCCTTTCTGCCTAAGATTCTATTTGTCTGTTGTACATGTATGATGTGTGAGAAAAGTTTTAGTGGACTCAAAAATTCAGCAGAAGGAACTGCTATATTAGGTTGGAATAGTTGAATGCAATTCAATTAAACAGTCATTGATTAAGTGCTTTGCATGTGAAAAACACTCTTCTACATTAGTCATTACAAAAGTAAACAAGGGTTATCATTCTAGGGGGCATGTCTAACCAGTAGGAGTGACAAGACGGATATAAAAAATAATAATGTCAGATTGCATTAGTGCCATAAGAATCCTATGAAGGACTGAATATGTGTGAGTTCAGAGGAGAGAAAATTCACATCTGGAATAACTTCATAGATAAGTGACTGGTGAAAGGATCAGAAGCATTTTCATGACTGTAGACATGGTAAGGAAGATGTTCCAATTTGAGAAAACAATATGAACAAAGTCATACACTTGGAAAATCATGGTACATTTTTGAGGAAAAATGGGTTATGTAGTTTGGATTGTGCAGAGAATAAAATTCATTTTCTTTCCTCTGTTTTCTAGGTATAAGCTTTCTTCATCATGATTGTCCTTTCTTGTACATGCTTGAATTGGCTTGTCTCTGCAAAATGTGACACCCAGAATCCTAGAGGATTTTTGACCAAGCTATATAGTATGGTCTATCATATCTATTATTCTGAGCAGTGTCTCTTAAAATAGTGTATCAGTAATTAAGGTGGGACTTTTTGCTGTTCTTCTCTTAAGTGCCTTTAATGATTTTGGCCTCTGTTTGAACGGGGCAGATAAAGTGGGATCTTGTCTTGGAATGTTTCTCAGCACTAAAACAATCAGGAGTCATTGACTTGTATGTGGTGGCACTAGGGATTAACTTTCCCTCACCTTAAATGGGATTTTTCACTATTCTTTATTTGAGGGCTTTTCAGCACTGAGGTAATCAAGTGCCCCACAGCCCTGAGACAGGTATATAAGATCCAAGGTTAGCATTTGGCTTTCAGGGCACATTCATGGAAGGAGTGTTGAGACTCTGGGCTGGCCACAACTGCCCCCTGGCATTGTAACCCAGATAGATGCTGGTTTGTATTTGGTCTGTTTATATTGTGTATGTTTGTAATTTGTTTTTATTTGCTCCGAAGTTCTGGTTGCTGGCTTTTCCTCCTGAACTAAGTGAGTGATATTAGCATGTTGGATTAAAGTGAGATTGTTAACATCTTAAAGTTACTTTCCATAGTAAAGCAGATCAAAAGAACCTGTGCTGGCAGCTCTTGTTGCTGGTCTTGTTGGGTCTTACCCCATAATAGCTGCTAGCCAAATTGTTGCTACAAATAGTTGAATAGTTTAATGTAATAGCAACTTGGTTGCCTTCTCAAGGTATTGATTTTTCTTTTTTTAATTTGTCTTTAAATTTATTTCTTGTTAAATTGACTCATTATATTGAGCTCACTATTCTAGCTTGTTGAGATCTTTGGATTCTGATATTTTCATACAATGTGTTAATTTTTACTCCCTTAGCCATCTGCAAATTTGAATGGCAGGTCACTCATGCTCTTACAGATTTGATTTAAAAAAACCCAATAGCATAGGGCCAAGAAGTTAAGTTTAAGGTCCTGGCAAGGAACCATTAATGAATGATAGTCTTTTCTAATAAGTAAGATTTTTTATTTTTAATTTACAACACTCAGTTCCACATAATTTTGAGTTCAAGATTTTCTTCCCCCCCCCCTTCCTCCCTCCCCAAGATGGCATGGAATCCAGTCTGTCTTCTACATATAACTTCACATTGAACTTATTTACGCAATAGTCAAGTTGTAAAGAAGAATTATGACCAATGGGATGAATCATGAGAAAGAAGAAACAAAATCCCCCAAAAAAAAACAAAAGAGAAAAAAAAGGCAAACATAAAGTGTGACACAATCTGCATTCAGACTCCATATTTCTATCTCTGCATGTAGATAGCTCTCTCCATCATGAGTCCTCTGGAGTTGTCTTTGCACCTTGTATTGCAGAGAAGAGCAAAGTCTATCAGGGTTAGTCATCACAGAATCCATATATCTGTGGTTGTGTATGATGTTCTCCTGGTTCTGCTCTGCTTCCTCAGCATTACATCATGTGGGTTTTTCCAGGTTATTATGAAGTCCGTATCATACCCATTTCTTATAGCACAATAGTATTCCATTACATTTATATGCCACAACTTGTTCAGCCATTCCCCAGTTGATGGGCATCCCCTTGATTTCTAATTCTTTGCTACTAAAAAAGGGCCACTATAAATAGTTTTGTACATATGGGTCCTTTTCCCACTTGTGTGATCTCTTTGGGATACAACCCTAGAAGTGCTATTGCTGGGTCAAACGGTATGAACGTTTTTATATCCCTTTGACCATAGTTCCAAATTGCTCTCCAGAATGGCTGTATCAGTTCCCAACTCCACCAACAATGTAGTAATATTCCACATTTTCTATTCAGCTCTAGTCTCTTCATCAAGAATTCTTGAAAGTCCTCTATTTCATTGAAAAATATATATATATATATATATATATATATATATATATATATATATATATATATTTTGCCCAGAAATATTATACTCAGTTTTGTTGGTTAGGTGGTCAGTATATTTTTCTGGGTCTCCTTTAGCAAGCTGTTGATTTGTTTTCCATGATTTTCTTGCATCACTCTCATCAATCTTCCCAATTTTTCCTCTACTTCTCTTACTTTATTTTCCAAATCCTTTTTGAGCTAGGATTAAAACCAAGAATCACCTACCCAGCAAAACTGAGTATGATGCTCCAAGGCAAAATACGGATTTTCAATAAAATAGAGGACTTTCAAGCTTGGTTTTAATCCTAGCTCCATTGACTTCTGGAATATCATATTCCAAGCCCTTCGATCCCTTAATGTAGAAGCTGCTAGATCTTCAGTTATCCTGATTGTGTTTCCACAATACTCAAATTGTTTCTTTCTGGCTGTTTGCAATATTTTCTCCTTGATTTGGGAGCTCTGGAATTTGGCAACAATATTCCTAGGAGTTTTCTTTTGGGGATCTTTTTCAGGAGGTGATTGGTGGATTCTTTCAATTTCTATTTTGCCTTCTGGCTCTAGAATATCAAGACAGTTCTCCTTGATAATTTCTTGAAAGATGATATCTAGGCTCTTTTTTTGTTCATGGATTTTGGGTAGTCCAATAATTTTTAAATTATCTCTCCTGAATTTATTTTCTAGGCCAGTGGTTTTTCCAGTGAGACATTTCACATTATCTTCTATTTTTTCATTCTTTTGGTTCTGTTTTATAAGTCCTTGCTTTCTCATAAAGTCACTAGTTTCCATTTGCTCCATTCTAATTTTAATGCATTATTTTCTTCAGTGATTTTTTGAACTTCCTTTTCCATTTGGCCAATTCTGCTTTTTAAGGCATTTTTCTCCTCATTGGCTTTTTGGATCTCTTTTGCCATTTGGGTTATTTTATTTTTTAAGGTGTCACTTTCTTCAGTGTATTTTTCTGGGTCTCCTTCAGCAAGCTGTTGATTTGTTTTCCATCATTTTCTTGCATCACTCTCCTTTCTCTTCCCAAATTTTCCTCTACTTCTCTTACTTTATTTTCCAAATCATTTTGGAGCTCTTCCTTGGCCTGAGATCAATTCGTATTTTTCTTGGAAACTTTTGACATAGACTCTTGACTTTGTTGACTTCTTCTGGCTGTATGTTTTGATCTTCTTTGTCATCAAAGTCTGAGTTTTTTATGCCATTTTCTCATTTTACCAGCCAATCACTTGAATTTTGAGTTCTTTGTCAGAGTATGACTGCTCCCAGAGTGGAGAGAGCTCTGTCCCAAACTTCAGCAGTTTTGCACTGCTGTTTTTAGATCTACTTCGATTCTGATGTGATATGATACTCCTCTCCTGACCTGTGCTCTGATCTGCGAGTGCAAGCAGTCCTTTCTGCCATTTAACTACCAAAAGGACTCCCTCTCCACAGCCACCACAAGCTCTGCCCCACCAGGACTGCAACTCAGATACAAGCAGGGCAAAGCAAGAGAACCCTGCCTCAGTGCCAGCAAAGAGATCCCTGCAATCCTGTTTTGATCTGCTGCCTGATTCCCCCTACTGCCTGTGGGCCTGGAATTCTGGAAGAAGCCACCTGCATCGCCGCAGGGCTGGGGCAAGACCTCACCTTTCTCTCACCCAGGTCCAACAGTTTTCCTACTGACTTGCTCTTTTGTCTTTGTCTTTTGTGGGTTCAGAAGTCTAGAAACTGCCACAGGTCAGTGATTCAGGGCCCTGAGACCTGCTCTGCCTAGTCAGCTCTTGCCTGGTCTGTCCTGGTGTGGCCCAGGCTGGGCTGTGCTCCACTCCCAGCATAGTGTGATAGACCCTTCCCAGTGGCCAGCCAGGCCATCTTGGGCTGGAGACTTGTTTCACTATATCATTTCATGGGTTCTGTAGCTCTAGAATTTGTTTGCAGTCATTTTACAGGTGTTTGGAGGAATTTGGGGGAGAGCTCAAACAAGTCCCTGTTTTCATGCCACCGTCTTGGCTATGCCCGACATCGATGTATTTTGAAGCAAGTATATTGACTTCAGTTGCTGACCTTAACTGTATAATACACTTATATTACAAGTGTATAAATGTTCCTATTCATGCAGGTCTACACCTCAGTAAGATAAATTTCATCTGCTGAGGAATATGTTTTATTTTTAAGGTGACACTGTATTTTCATAACTTTCCCCTTTCATTTAATAGAACGCCTTATAGTGGAAACAAATGCCTCACTTTTGATCAAAACTTATGTTGGCCAAATTCTGCTATCAACCTGGAAATATTATTTTTTTATTGATTTGTGCAATGATAATCTCCTTGGGTCCTTCTAGACTCAAAGGTCCCTGCCTTTTAATGTCACAGATGAATTAATGCATGTCCAGAAGGCTTTAAAGACTTCCATATTTAGCTGTTTATTAAAATGGCATGCTGCGTTTCATGCTCATATTTTCATTGCCCCAAATGTGGTACAGTTGTGAAATGTCATTTTTCGCATTCTAAAAACCATCAACTACCTAATAAAGGGATTTGCATTCACAACAACTCTTTCTCCATCAGCCTGAGAATGGTTAGAAGATTTATCTCTACATACATAGGGGTGGATATACTAAGGTATAAACACATAACTAAAGTGATTGGTGGAGGAAAAGTAGAGAAAAAGAAGTGGCTGAAGAAGTGCATGTGTTGGTCACAGTGTAAAGCAGATGCTAACTCAAGGATGACCTTTTCATATCCTTCTGATGTAAATAGTAAGCACTTATATATGGCTGCTGATTATATAGCATTGTATGCCCCGCAACCGAGATCTAAGCAAATAGCATTTAAAGGGTGGTTGGCATATTTGATAGCAGATCTCCACAGTTTCCCTCCCACAAAATGTCCCCAATTTAAGGATCCTGTAAATACCAGGCCAGGTTCTTTTATGTGGGAAGTGAAAGTCACAGGCAGATATAAGTAGCTGATTACACCATGCTCAGACCTGGATAACTTTTACTCTGAGGGATTATTTCTCTTGGATCTAGGAATATGAAGGACCTCAAGAAAGTAAGTCAAAAGGGACCTAATGAAAAAGAATGGACACATTTAGTTACAACATGTGATGTCCCCAAAATACTCCTAGAACTGTCATCTTGAGAAAAAAAATTATTTAAACCAGGGGTGAGGAACTTGTGGCCTTGAGACTGTATGTGGCCTTCTAGGTGGTTGGGTACGGATTTTTGACTGAGTCCAGGTTTTGCAGAACAAATTTTTTATTAAGGGGATTTGTTTTGTGAAGTTTGGATTCTGTCAAAGGGCCTCCTTTGATTACATAAAGGGCCACATGTGGCCGTGAGGCCTCAGATTCCTCACCCTTGATTTATAGAGTCCTCAACTACAAGTTGCCTTTTACTATTTCCTTATTTTTTTCAGGTGTAAACGCCATCATTGAATTTTATTGTAGCTAATGGCCATGGTCACGAAATATAAGATGACAAAATCCCAAATCAAGGTTCTGTAGAGCAAAGTTTACAATCATAGTTATTTGTCAGGAATGGATTAGCAAACCATATATGTTATGACTATTCTTTTGATTCGTTTTCTACTATTTTAATCTTAGGCTTTCAACTTGTGATTGAAAGAAGAGAAACATTCTATTCATTTGCTTAATGTAGGTGCAATGTAACACATTAACATTTAAAAGAATTTCTGAGTACAACAATGACTGATATGTATTATTAGACTAGTATGATTTTCATGATGTGGGGGAGGTTTATTATTCTAATCTTTCTTCATCTAACAAAGCTCGTGTGATTCCAGAATTATTTGTACCCGTTTCTGAGTAAGCTAAATATAGAATAGCTCAGATTTATTTCTTCTTCCTTTTTTGTTAATTCCTCAAATGCTATCTTCTGACAAAGTCACCATTTTCTTGTAGAACAATTGTCAGAACTGCTCAAGCTCTCAGGGTAACTAAATGTATTCTAATATCCCACCATGAAATTGTACACTTTGTGACATGCTCTCTCCCTGCAGAGAAGAAGACTGAATATGGATATCCTGCTGCTTAATAACAGTGTTTCATTGTAACACGATTAATAACCTTGTAGGTATAGCAGAGAATTTGTTCTTTTAAAGGCATAATTCTTAAATTTCATTCACAATTATTATTCTTCACTTCTTTCAGTCTGCAAGAGGAAAGAATCAGATCATTGTCTATTTAGCCTTATTATTAAAACATCTGGCTTTTATTTCTTTCTTTTTATAAATTTTTAATTTTTAGTTTACAACACTCAGTTCCACAAGGTTTTGAGTTCCAACTTTTCTCCCCCTCCCTCTCCTCCTTCCTACATCTTCAAAGACTGCATGTAATCTGATATAGGTTCTGTATATACCTTCACATTAAACTTATTTACACAATAGTCAAGCTGTAAAAAAAAAAGAATTATAATTATCAGTCTGCATTCAGAATCCCTAATTCTTTCTCTGGATGTGGAAAGCTTTTACCATCATGAGTCTTTTGGAGCTACCTTAGAACTTTGCATTGCTGAGAAGAGCCAAGTCTATCAAAGCTAGTCATTTCAAGTACCATGTGTCTGTAATCATGTATGATGTTCTCCTGGCTCTGCTCCCCTCACTCAGCATCAGATCATATAAGTCTTTCCAGGTAATTACGAATTCCTTCTGCTCCTCAATTCTTAAAGCACAATAGTATGCCATTACATTCATATACCACATCCAATTAATGACCATCCCCTTAAAAAAAGAGTTGCTATAATTATTTTTGTTCAAACAGGTCCTTCCCCCCTTGGGGGATCCTTTTGGGATAAAGTCTTAGAAGTGGCCTTGCTGGGTCAAAGGGTATGCACATTTTTATAGCCCTTTGGGTATAGTTCCAAATTGCTCTCCAGAATAGTTGGACCAATTCACAAGTCCACCAACAATGCAAGAGTGTTCCAATTTTCCCACATCTTCTTCAGCATTTATCATTTTCTTGCTTTGTCATGTTAGCCAATCTCATAGGAGAGATGTTGTTTTGATTTACATTTCTCTAATCAATAGTGATTTAGAGCATTTTATGACTATAGATATCTTTAATTTCTTCTTCTGAAAACTGTCTGGTCATATCTTTTGACCATTTGTAAATTGGAGAATAACTTTCATTCTTATAAATTTGACTCATTTTTCTGTATATTTTAGAGATGAGGCCTTTATCAGAGACACTGGTTGTAAAGATTCTTTCCAAATTTTCTGCTTCTCTCCTAATCTTAGTTGCATTGGATTTGTTTGTACAAAAACTTTTCAATTTAATGTAGTCAAAATTATCCATTTTGCATTTTGCAATGCTCTCCATCTCTTGTTTGTTCATAAATTATTCCCTTCTCCATTAATCTGAGAGGTAAACTATTCATTGCTCTCCCAAATTGCTTATAATAATAGCCTTTACATCTAAATCATGAATACGTTTTGACTTTATCTTCGTATATGGTGTAACACATTTGTTTTTGCTCAGTTTGTGCCATAACATTTTCTGGTTATTCCAGCAGTCTTTGTGAAATAGTGAGTTCTTATCCCAATTTCACTAATGAATATAAATGCAAAAATTTTAAATAAAATATTAACAAAAAGATTAGAGCAACTTATCACTATGACCAGGTAGTATTTATTCCAGAAATGCAAGTTTGGTTGAATATTAGGAAAACTATCAGCTTAATTGATCATATCAACAACAGAACTAGCAGAAACCATATGATTATCTCAATGAAGGCAGAAAAATTGTTGATAAAATACAACACCCTATCCTATCAAAAACACTAGTAAGCAAAGGAATAAACAGAGTCTTCCTTGAAATGATAAGTAGCATCTACCTAAAACCATCAGCAAGTATTATGTGTAATGGGGATAAGCTAGATGCATTTCCAATAAGATCAGGGGTGAAACAAGGATGTCCCATTATCACTCCTATTATTCAATTTGGTACTAGAATTGTTAGCTCTAGCAATAAGAAAATTTTAAAAGAAACTGAATGAATTATAAGAGGCAAAAAAGAAACTAAGTTATCACTCTTTGCAAACGGTATGATGATATACTTAGAGAATCAACCAAAAAACTACTTGAAATAACAACTTTAGCAAAGTTGCATGATATAAAAGAAACCCACATAAATTCTCAGCATTCCTATATATCACTAACAAAGCCCAACAGCAAGAGATAGAAAGAGAAATTCCATTTAAAGTTACTATAGACCCTATAAAATATTTAGGAGTCTACCTACCAAGACAAACCTAGGAACTGTATGAACACAATTACAAAACACTTCTCACACAAATAAAATAAGGTCTAAATAAATGGAAGATCATAAGTTGCTCATGGTTTGGCCAATCTAATATAATAAAAATGACACTTTTATTAAATTGTTTTACTTATTTACTGACATTCCAATCTACCAAAAAATTATTTCATGCAGCTGGATAAAATAATAACAAAATTCATCTGGAAGATCAAAAGGTCCAGAATATCAAGGGAATTAATGAAAAGAAATGCTAGGGAAAGAGGCTTAGCCATACCACATATTGAACTATTTTAAAGCAGCAATTGTCAAAACTACTTGGTACTGGCTAAGCAATAGAGTGGTGGATCAGTGAAATAAGTTAGGTACACAAGATGCAGTAGTCAATGCATATAATAATCTACTCTTTGGTAAACACTGGGAATCCAGTTTCTGAGATAAGAACTATTTCACAAAAAAAAACTGCTGGGAAATTTGGAAAAATAGTATGGCAGAAGTTGGGCATAGACCAATATCTTACTCCATATACCAAAATAAAGTCAAAATGGGTTCACAACTTAGATTTGAAGGCTGATACTATAAGCAATTTGGGAGAGAAGGGAATAATTTACCTGTCAGACTTACGGAGAAGGGAAAAGTTTATAACCAAACAAGAGATAAAGAGCATTACAAAATGCAAAATGGATCATTTTGATTACATTAAATTGGAAAGTTTTTGTACAAACAAAGCCAATGCAACCAAGATTAGGAGGGAAGCAGAAAATTGGGAAAGAATCTTTACAACCAGTGCCTCTGACAAAGGCTTCACCTCTAAAGTAAAGAGGAAACTGAGTAAAATTTAAAAGAATAAAAGTCATCCCCCAGTTGATAAAAAATCAAAGAATATGAACAGGCAGTTTTCAGAGGAAGAAATTAAAGCTATCTATAGTCATATGAAAAAATGCTCTTTCTTTTATAGTTGAGGATATTGAGTATCATAGAGCTGAAGTGCTCTCCAAAGGCCACCACCTAATAAGTGTCTGAATCAGAATTGGAGGAGAATCTTCTCCCTCCAAGCCCAGTGCTCCTATTGCTACTCCATGCTTCCTCTAATAAACACATCAGTTAGAATCATGTTGGGATGCCAGATTTAAAGCTGGAAGGAACCTGAGGAGCTATCAAGTTCAATACTCTCATTTTATAGATGAGAAAACCAAACCATAGAGAGATTAAATGACTTTAGCTAGAGCATATCTGAGACAGGATTATTCTCTGATTATATCTTTTACAATCCTCCCATCTAAATGTCATGGTGGGTTAGCAATTACAGATTAAAATTTCAATTTGATAGACTTAACCTCTTGCCCCCATTAACAGTTATGTAATTATTTAATTTCATTTTACCTTGGTATTTTGTAGATGGGATAGATATTGATGTAATAATCCTTTGTGTATCTAAAAATTATTACTACTATATCCCCTCTCTCCCTTTCCATGTTTTTTCCAGTCATTATCCCTCTTCACATACTTTATTCTAGAAACAAACTGGTCTTTTTTTTTTACTCTTCTTCATGCATGGACATCAACCTCTTTTTTTCTGTATCTTTGTACAAATTCTCCCCATCCCCCAAATGAACTTCCTTCTCACCTCTTCATCTTACAGTTTCTTTCAAAGCCCAGCTCACTTGCTATCCCCATGAGTCCTTCTGTGATCCTTCTAGCTCCTAGTGCCTTCACTTCACATAAAACTTTGTGCATTTCCCATGTGTATAGTTTCCACCAACAAGTTATAAGCTTTTTGAGGGCTAGGGCTGTTAGGGCCTGGCAGTCTTTCATGTTTCTCTCTTTGCTTTTTGTGTTTGGCACTGCCTATGAATCCAAAGGATGAGGCAAGTCAGGATCCCATAATGTATGTCTTTCTTATAGATTTTATCCAACATGTGTCCTAGTCTTTATATAGAAGCAAAGGTGGCTTTTAGTCTTCAACAGAATGTTAAACTGAGGATGCAGGCCATCACTTATTATAGTTCACCAGAAAATAGACCCTTGTCATTTGGAATATTAGCTACCCAAGAGACCATGTCCATGATACTTACCCCAATTCAATGCCTTTCAAAATCTAGCCTTTGGAAGCCCTCAAAGATAAACAGTTCTTCTCTCCATAACTTATTTCATTCCAGTGTATGTTGTTTAATGAATGAGTTTTCAATGATTGGAAAATGAGATACTTAATAATATTGAATATATTTGTTTTTCTGAGCTTTCCAAGTGAAAGTTATATTGATCTACTTACTGCAGGTTATCTACTCTGTTTATTTCTACATAGGAAAAGAAAAATGGAGAGGTTAAGCAATTATGCAGGTAATCCAAGCACAGTAAACAACTGCTATGTAGGATAACAAAATGGAAAACTGGGGATGAAAGCATATTCAAAATATATGTTTCCACAACTTTACCAAACAACATATTTATTTTCCATTTACTTTGCTTATGGGACAAAGAAATTTAGTATTTAATGGCATAGTGGTTGAATTTTCATTTCTTTGCAATGCTATGTAAGAAACAGCATGGTGCAGTGGATCAAGAACTGGCCTTAGTGCCAGTAAGATTTGGGTTCAAGACTTGCCTCAGACATATACTAGCTTTATGAACCTGTCCCAGCCCAACAAGATTAAAATGTAATTGGACAATGTTTAACAAGTAAAAAAAGATGAAAACATGATTGAATGTTAGTTTGTGATTTTCTAAGTCAATATGTTGATCACAGGGATTCATTTCCATTTGAATTTAACACCACTGCTCTTGGCAACTTGCCAAGGCTTTTAAATTGCTAACATCCATTGGTAGAGTTTCCTCACTTGGATATATTCCCTGTATCAGTGATATCATGGACCTAAGGCCCTGTCACTGGCCCTTTGGAGATGTCTTATTCTCTGCCTCTTAGCATAAAAGGTTCACAGAACTACAGCATTTTTAGATTTGGAAGCGATTTTGCAAAAAGTGTGGTATGATGCCTTGGCTATAGAAGAAAAGTTCAATAATTTGGACAGTCACACAGCTTGAAACAGTGGAATGAATATGTAATTGGGAGTCTGAAGGTATGGGTTTG
This sequence comes from Trichosurus vulpecula, assembly GCF_011100635.1. NCBI lineage: Eukaryota > Metazoa > Chordata > Mammalia > Diprotodontia > Phalangeridae > Trichosurus > Trichosurus vulpecula. Next base: position 130,896,973 of record NC_050578.1, on the reverse strand, counting down.
AATCCTGGTTTCAGTACATATTAATTGAAGAACTTTGAACAAGTCATTTATATATCTGAGCCTTAATTTCCTCATTTATAAAATGCAGATAATAATATATGTATTATCTAACTCACACTTGTGATAATTTCCTGGTGCCTTCAGTTCCCCCAATTTCAGAATGAAAGCATTGGACTAAATGATTTCTCAAGTAATAGTCTCATAGTTTTAGAGCTAAAACTCTCTCATTTTACAGATAAGGAAGCTGAACCCCAAAGAATTCTGTTAAGTGAAATGTCCAGGTAGAGCTGAGATTTGACCCCAGAGATTCTCTCATTCTCTGTCTCTCTCTCTCTCTCTCTCTCTCTCTCTCTCTCTCTCTCTCTCTCTCTCCCTCTCTCTCTCTCTCTCTCTCTCTCTCCTATTCTCTTGTCACCTCCTTGACCTCTCAATCCTGAGATGCTATAATAAGGAGCAGTGGTAAAACTAGAGTAAATAAATCACAGTCACATTATCTTTCTATATCAAAGATGATACCTGTTAATAATTTCTTCCTGTGTCAACTTTTCTCCCCTCAGCAATATATATATATATATATATATGTGTGTGTGTGTATACACATTTATACACACAGACACACACACACACACACACATACAGTCAATGTCAGACTTCTGATAACCACCACCATCTAGAAAGGCAAATAGAAGAGGCAGAAGGAGGAAAAAGGATTTGAAATTATAAATAGCCATGGGCAGAGTAGAAAAATAATTATATAGTGAAGCAAATGCTTAAGAAACTGGAGATCTACAGAAACTAAAGAAATTAACACAGGGGGAAAAAAGAACTGGAAAGAATTGCCAGAAACCAGGAGCCACAGGTGAATAACTGATTTATAATAATTTATAATAATTTCCTCAACCCAAACTAAAACACTAAGAAGAGCCTGGGCAAGGAATATGCAGGGAGAAATAAGTAACTGATATAACATGTGAAGAGAAAGGGAGCAAAAGAATTTTTGATGTGGTCTTAACTTATTTATTCTATATTATAGCAGATGGAAGAGCATAGGGAGAGAGAATCAGATTTTGTATGAAATGGAGACTTCCATGATTTTATTTATGGGAGGGAGAATCCCTCTTCCAATACTAGTTGAGTAACTCAAGCTCAAACACAGCTAAACATTTATCACAAAGAACAAAGGTGAGACCACAAGTGTTTTTTGTCTGGGGTTTGGATGAGGAGAAGAAGGTGAATCTGGCCTCAGACCAAGTGACTCAAGTCACTTGACCTCTATCTGCCTCAGTTCTCTCACCCGTAAAATAGGAATAGCACCTACCTTCTGAGATTGGTATGAAGATCAAATGAGATAGTAACTGTAAAATACCTAGTATGGTGCCTGTCACAAAGTGGTATAAAATTGTTGGCTGCCATAATTATTATTAATAATAAATTTAGCTATTATCCTTATCACATTTGGCTACTACTGCATCCCTCCTATAGTACCTTTCTTATTTTGCCTTTAGTTCATTTAGGAAAGTGGCATTACTGATAGCTGATTGTTCTAAAGATTTGAAAGGAAAATCCCAGAAGCTAGAATGTTGGTTCTTAAGATAATTGGGTTTGATGCATAATAATATAGCAATATCCTTTTATTGTAAGCTCTACTTTGTATTTATTCAGTTTTCCATTAAAAAATCATAGTCTGTAACTCTGACAGTAGAAAATAACTGTCTTTCATACCATAATCAGCATAATGAATTAAGTCTATAAAAATATTCATGTAATCATTTACATATTTGACTTAAAATTGAAACAATAACTGTGACCCTTCTAGAATGCCTGTCCTTCTCAAAAAAATTTGCTATTTTAAGTACTTAAATTGCTTATGATTAAATAATATATGGTATCACCCTCCCAGTCAGTGTCAGATATCTGGTAGCCTCTATCATTCAGCAAAGCAAAATGAAGCAAAATCTAAGTGGAAACTAAAAATTCTCTAAATATGAGCAAAATCAGAAATAACAAAGAAGTAAAATATAAGTATAAAGTTGAGGGAAAATACAGCCAAGTTTTTTTGGTATGAATTATTCTCAGGGAAACAACAGCTCCAAGGCTTCTTTGTCCTGATATCTCAGTGTGGAAATGGCAAAAATCTTTGAGAAGAATCTAGATTACTGAACTATGAATTTTTCTAAAGGGCACCTTCAGCATTTCAAAATAAATTGTGGCATTAGGAGGCCACATATATCAGGTGAGAAAGAATCAGAAAAAAATCAAACTATACTTGGGCACCTTGTCTTTCCCTTGAACAACTTGCAATATGGCTGAATTTAATGTATTTGGACTGCCTGGAGTGGTCTTTATCTACCTAGTTCCATCTATGCAAAAGCACATAAATGAAGTATCTTTTGGTTTAAACAGAACTCAGACTTCTTGATTGAATTTATGGGTGGAACCAAAGCAAGCTCCCATAAATAAATTATTTGATATTGGGAACATTTTCTCATCGCAGATCTTTTAAAAGCATTATGCATTGACAGGTTAGTCCCAGCGCATAATCAAATACATGAAAAACCATTTAAAAATACCAATAAGGCTCTACAAATAAAATATTAAGATAATAGACTTAAATGAAGATGTCCAAGTCAATAATAACAACCATCCTCCCATCTTGCCAGTGTTGGCTTTTTTGCTTTAGTCGTCTGGAACATGGTGCAGTGCAGTTCATATATTGATTAAGCAATAGACTACCCTGGTTGAAAGAGACCTTAAAAAAGCAAAAGCCCCCATTTTGCAGATAATGGAACCAAGGACCAAAGAAGGTGCCTCTTCTTTTGGACAAAAAAAAACCTAGTGATTGGCAGACCTGGGACTAGATCTTCATTTTCCTCACTTCTTGATGTGAATCATTTTTACTGCATCATACTGTCCCTCTAAGTTATTTTGGCATATTATTTTATAAAAATGTTGATCTGTCGGGTTGTACCACAAAGTAATTACAACCCCTTTCGGTACCATTGACGGTATTTTATGTGCCTTGTATTCTTTAAAAAAATGAGACTTTTGAAAAATAATGACTTGCATTTATAGATGTACTTTCTGATACAGATATAGGCTGTGAGCTCCAAAGCCCTGCCTCAGAATAAGCCATCTTAAATTCTCAAAATGGTGAGGGATATTCTTCCTTTGTAGTTAATGAACAATGACAGAGAAAGACAAGAATAGGTTGTAACTTCCAAAAAGGTTGGATTTGGTGGATTTTTATGATGATGATGATGATGCAGAAATAATAGATGATATTCTGAAAGCTTCTGACTAGTCAAAGGAAGGTGATAACCAAATTTATGAACATGTCACATTATACAAGTTACAATCTCCCTGGGCCTCAGTTTTTCATCTGAATAACTGAATGGGTTGGTTTAGATGACTCTATAAGCCTCTTCCAGCTTTAGATGTATTCTCTTATCATTTGGAAGAAGGCTGCTTTATCTTTGGCTTGTGTTTGGAAGTAGTACAAATATAACTCTGCTCTGGAAATAATGCATCCCTGTATCACATCCCTGGACATAACATAGCATTGTTTACTGTTCTCTATTTTTATGAGAAGGTAGTGGTGAAAATAAACAAATTAATTAATGAATGACATTGGAAACTTTGTCTTTACTGGAGTCAAGATACATTTCACTGCTTGTCTTACATTGTAAGAGAAAGTAAGTTGTGAAAAGAAAAAAGGACCTGAAAATTGTTTGAACTAAGTGCTAAGGAGCCCATTTTGCTTACCAACGCAATAGGGTAGAACCTAATTATGGAGGGTAGATGTCAGAGGCATTTATGTTTTATTCTGAAGAAAATAGCTTCTCTAGGAAAGTGACATTGTCAGAGAACTTTAGGAAAATCAAGGTGGACTGTCATTATTATTGAGTAATCCCCAAGTGGGATATGATACACAGAACACTTTGTAGTGGTAAAAATTTAGAAAAGGCAATAGATTTTAAAAACTTAACATACTGGAAATAATTCTAACTCTGGGGAGTACGAGTATTTGAAAGGAGATAGATGGTGTTGTCATGAACCTACCATAAACTTTGGTTTTACTTAACTCATTGCACACTACTCATATTCTCAGAGACTCATGTGGTAGACAATAAGGAATGAGCATAAATAAAAAGAATATTGTATTTCTAAGATATTGCATGTTATATTCCCTAAATGAAAAATAAAATAAATATTTTTTAAAAAAATTTAAAAGCAAAGAAGTCTCAATAAAACTTTTTTTAAACAGGGAAAAAGAATATGTATATGCTGAATAACTATATCTATGTAGGGATATATGGGTATATACACTGATTTAATGACTTATCCATGGTGACACAATCAGTGTGTTTCCTAAGCAGGCCTTGAATCTTCTTCACTTGAAGCCCAGCTCTTTAGCAATATAGCATGTTCTTTCTCATTGTGTGTGTGTGTGTGTGTGTGCATGTGTGTATGAGAGGGGTGATATGGTATATAGAGTGTGTCTAGAGAGAGATATACATGCTCATATAAATATCTATATGTGTGTATATATGCATAGGTGTGTATGTATGTGTAATACAGTCCTCTTGAGCCATGCCTCTCATGTGGCATTGGAATCAGAAGGAGCTGGATTAAATTGTGTAAGCTGTTTTAATTGTCAGTTTGAACCAGAGTGCTTTCTTTAGCTACTGCTGACTGTATCTCCTGGATTCCCCTGATCACTATGTTTCTTTCTTTCACAGGATTTGATACCAGCATTTTGCCCATTTGTAAGGACTCCCTTGGTTGGATGTTTAACCGACTTGATACAAATTATGACCTCCTATTGGACCAATCAGAGCTCAGCAGCATTTACCTAGATAAGAATGAGCAGTGCACCAAAGCATTCTTCAATTCCTGTGACACATACAAAGACAGTCTGATATCAAACAATGAATGGTGTTATTGCTTCCAGAGACAGCAAGGTAAGGAATAATCATAACTCCCAAGTGCCAATGTTTGGCCCTCCTCTATACCTTCACCTGGTTCATGGTGCTATAAAGATTATAATGTGCCATAAGTTTCAGTGGCAGTCAGCCATTTATTTTTAGCCTCTGACCTATATTGAGAAAAGTCTTTTCAGCTGCACAGGAGAAAATAAGTTTGCAGGAGATGTAGAAAATGCTAAATAAAATGTAAAAATGATCATTAATATTTTATATTAATGCATTTCATTACATTTTGCATTATGAAACCCCCAAGAAGCACAGAGATATGAGGACTTTTTTTAAAAAAAATATTAAAATTCTCTCTCTCTCTCTCTCTCTCTCTCTCTCTCTCTCTCTCTCTCTCTCTTCTCTCTCTTTCTTTTCCCATGGTACAAAATAAATGTGTCTTTTTTTAATTGCTATACTGTAGAGTTATAATGTTCTATTTTGTGATCCTATTAAATGAGCTGAGGGAACCACAGCATTCTCTTTAAAAGTTATCCGCGTTTATTAGCTTTAAAACGAATCGGCTGCTTCTAATGTTTCTATGATCATATGCCTTTTTTGGTGAGGGTGGGGTGGTGGTAGTGAAATATCTAGCAAGAGGAAATCTATTTAATCTCAGAAAAAAAATGGGCTCAGTACAGTATGGTAGGAAGTGTGTTTATGCTTCATGCTTACCACTTTAGTGGAGACACACGCACAAACAAAATAGTCAACTTCATTCAATGCCACAGCCATATATTAAGTGCCTACTGTAATACAGTGGGCCAGATACTGAGCATGGAAAAAGTTAATTACCCCTGGTGGCAAAGAGCTTACATGCTACTGGGGCAATGACACATGCACAGATAAGTTACCTCTGTCTATCTATCTATCTATTTACCTATGTGTGTGTCTGTACAACACATACACAGAGAGAGAGAGAGAGAAAACATGATGAAACAAGGATCCATTTCCTCCTCCAAAACCGAGCTAGGGTACCATATCTTACATGAGACCTTCCCTAGTTACATAAACTTCCAGTGTACCACATATCAAAATTTTATCTATTTACTTTGCATAGAGTTTCTATCTACTGATGTTAACTATATCATGTTGTATCATCCAATAATATATAATCTCCTTGAGGAATATTCAATCAACTAAAATTTGGTAAACCTGTGGTTTACCAAATACTGTTCCAGGTAATGAAGATACTAATAGAAAGATTGGAAAAATCTGTACTTGTTTTAGTTTTACCTCTGAAATCACATACTCCTGGCACCTTAACAAATACCTGTGGATTGACTGATTGGTAACAGTCAGAAAAAGTAAGTCCATGTACAGATTTAAATTAAGGAATACTGAGCACTGAGATTCAAGCTGAGATAGAGGAGAATATCAGAGGTTTTCTAATGGTGCCACAGAAAGCCAAGTGGACCATGCTTTGAATGTCCGTTAAATGTCATTCCAGAGTTTTCATAAAAAGAACATTTGAAAAGCTCTTTTATCACATGTTTTCTATCATTCTTGTGCTTTTATATCATGTATATTTTAGTGCTACTCAAACAAATGCTGAACCATAGAAAACCAATAAATTGTATAAGTCACTTGAATATATTACAAACTTACATGATCATCTCTCTTCCATACAGTATTTATAATGGCACAATGATTAGTGAACTAGTGATTATACATAAGGGGTCAATGATGCTTCAATGGTGTTTAAAGAGGCACTTTATATTAGTAAAATCCCTTAAATCACACAGACAGCCCACTGTAATGGATTTATATTCCAGATATCTTTTGGAGGGAGTAATTCTTACAAGAAACCTGGGAGAATAATGCTAATTCTCCCCTCCCTTCATTTTACAAATGAGAATACTGAGGTAGAGAGATTAAATGACTTGCTCAGGGACAAATAGGTAGGTAGTTTCTGAAGTAGGATTCTAACTCAGGTCTTCCTTACTCTAAACCTAGTATTCTTACCCACTGTACCAACTAGCTTTGTTTAAATCATGTATATCTAAGTCCTATGAATGTGTGATTTGACATCTTCATAGGACTTCAGAGTTATAAGTAACTTTGGGCATCATCTAGATAACCTCAGTCATTTAACAGGACACTGAGATGCAGAGAGGTAAATGTACTCATCCATAGCCACAGTGTTGATTAATATCAGAGCTGGTTTTAAAGCTAGTTCTTACTTCAAATCCTCTGTGCCATGTGCTTCTCTTCCTAATGAGTCATTTGGTAATCAGAATTGCTAAGACATCAGAGAAAGATGTAGCAAGTGGAATATTGTTTGTTTTTAAGGAAGATATGAAATATGGGTCTGCAAGATAATACTTGTTGATTTTGCAGAAAATGATGACATCTCAATATAAGGTAGTTTTTTTTAAAGCAAATAACTGGGAAAATATATTAAGCTCCTCTGTACAACACAGGACAAAATACTGGGACTTGGACTTCATTGGCATTGGGTTATGAATTAATTCCAAATAATAGCCAGGTGAATTAATCCCCCTCTACCAATGCAAATAGGCACTTTTTTTCTGCATCTTATAGTCATAGAGAATTGTACAAAACACTAATAGGTTAAGTGACTAGCCCGGGATCATACAGTCAGTCTCAGTTTTAGGTAGAACTTGAAACTGTGCATTCCTGGATTTGAAAGCAGTTATCTATCTACTAAGCAACACTACCTTTCTACATGCAAAAATGGGTATTTGTTAAGGTGCCAGAAATATGTGATTTCAGAGGTAAAACTGAAACAAGTACAGATTTTTCCAATCTTTCTCTTAGTATCTTCATTACCAGGAACAGTATTTGGTAAACCACAGGTACTTAATGAATGATTTTAGTTGATTTTAGTTTCAATTAACATTAATTTAATATAGTAAAAATAAACCACATCTTTTCTGCTAGCTGCCAATGTTAAATTATAAAATCTGAACCATAGCACTCTCTTTCCTGGACAAGAGAAAACAGTCATTTTCAGTTGTGTTTGACTCTTCATGATACAATTAAAAAATGACACATCTTAAATTAATTACATGTTTATTTACACAGTGGATAAAATATGGGGCCTGGAGTCAGGAAGACTCATCTTCCTGAGTTCAAATCTGACCTCATATACTTACTAGTTGTGTGACATGGAATAAATAATTTAACCCTATTTGCCTTAGTTTCCTCATCTGCAAAATGAGCTGGAAAAGGAAATGGCAAACTACTTCAGTATTTTTGCCAAGAAAACCCCTGATGGTGTCACAAAGACCTAAATTTGAATCCTCCCACGAAATTAAGTAGCTATTTTTCCCTAGGCAAATCATTTAATCTCTCCACCTCAGTTTTTTCATTTGTAAAATGAAGGAGGGGCAAGGAATTAGGATTATTCTCCCAGGTTTCTTGTAAGAATGAAACTCATTAACATGTATATATTATAACCTCCTTGGCTATATTGACCAAAGGTTCATAAAACCATATCTCCTATGTATTGTGCAGTATCCTCTCAGTGTGCTTTATGTAAGGTAAGTACTTTACTAGTCCCAATAACATTATGTCTTCCAGAACCATTATACATAAGGACATTACTCAACGATATCCCGGTGAAGTGAAAAAGTTTATGCCCCACCTCAAATGCCTGGGAAAATCCAACTTGTTTTCATCCGCTACCATAGGTTCTGAAAGTGGGTGATACCACTCACTGGAGGACTCTGGAAAAAACAGGGAGGAGTGGGGTGGTGGTAGTGCCCTGAGGTACAATTGAGGGTCATTGAATCAAAATGAGGGGGCAGATCAAGGACTCCTACCAAACTGGGATTAGATACAACGCTGAAAATAAAGTTGTAGAGAACAAACATGAAACAGTAAATTATGGTATGCTATGTTATTGAACTCTTGCCCAATCGCAATGCCATAATCATCTCTGAAAGCCAAGAAATTCATTGTACTGTTGACTGACTAGTCATAGGAGTACCATTAGAGATCATTGACTTAGAACTGAGACCTCATTAGATTCAATCTTGTGATTTTATGATTGAAAAGAAATGAGGCACAGAGAGGTTAAGTACCTAAACAAAGGTCACACAGGTGGTAAATGACAGAGATGAGATTTGAACTTAGATCGTCCTGAATTCAAGTGCAGAGCTCTATCCATTATATGCCATTCTCCCTCTGCAAACTAGTCAGCGTTCACATTGATTGCTCATGGATTGATTCGAATGATAATGTTTTAAAGTTAAAAAAGTAGAAACATAGGGCAGGGCCAAGATGATGGAGTAAAGGACTGTCAAATTCTCCTCCAAACAGCATAAAATAACAGTCAAAACAAAGTCTGAAGTGGGAAAACCAACACAAAGCACAATTTTCATCTTAAGACAACTTAGAAGGTCAACAGGAAGGAGATGAGAGTGGAGTGTCAGTCTAACTCATGCCACACAAGCTCAGACAAGCCATACCCTATAAAGCCAGAAGCAGGCCTTGGGGACAATTGAAACGCTAGCAACAACTTCCAGCGCTCTCAACCCACAGATAGTAAAGGGGTCAGATAAAGATTACAGAAGGACCTTTGCTGACACCGGGAACAGATTCGGTGGCATTGCTTCATGATAACAGTCCCTGGGCAAGGAGGAGCACTAGCAAGAGTGGGAACTTTGGACACAGTGCCAAGGTAGAAAACAGTACTTGTGGTCACTCACACATCAGAGTACAAGCCAGGAGAGCAGAGACCCCACCTCCCCTTACATCATAGCTACCTCAGAAGAACTAGAAATTTAGAGACCCCCCAGAGCTAGGTCTGAAAACAACAGCAAGAAAAATAGGAGCAGAGGCCAATGTTGATGTCAAGAAATAGGCTGGAAAAATGAGCAAACAAGAACAACAAAAGGACCTGGCCATAGAAAATTACAACGGTGACAGGGAAGAGCAAAACATGAACTTGGGAGAAGACAACAAAGTGAAAACAGCTACATGCAAAACCTCAAAAAAAACATGAATTGGGAGAGGATTCTAGGAAAATGGTGGAGTATGTCAGAAAATTCCAAGCTCTCAAGATTTTCCTCCACAAAAGAGAGAAAATAGTACCTCAGGGCAAACATAGAGCAGTAAAAGTAAAGAGAAGGGGCAGAACAGGGGTCCTCCTGGAAGAGACAATCTGAAGAAAAATCCCAGGACTATGTTTGATCCCTGTGAAGAGTAAATCACTCCAGGTTAGAGACTACTTAAACAACAAGCAGCAAGCGTGGGGATTAACTGGGTTGGGCGGCTGCCACAGCCCCAGCCACAGGATGTTTTACCCCTGGGACAGTGAGGAGATTTGGGCATCTGAGCCATGGAATATCAAGGGAACCTCTGCTGACAAGGAACACCAGACTCAGCTGTGCTGTTGAGATACAGCAGGGGCAAAGAGGAAACAACACATGCCTCTTGAGCGCAGAAGCAGTGCGGTAGTGAAGTAGCAAGCAGGGTGAGACTTTTTGCTGGTTTTTTTGGAGTGCTTCTTAATACTAAGGCAATAAAGTGCCTTTGAGACTTGCCTTGGTTTCAACAGAGACTCTTAGATTGAATCAGGAGTTTTTGATGACCTGTTTAAGTCAGGGAAGGCCTAGGTCATATGGGATTCAGTCACATGGCTGTGACTCCCTCTGACCCTAAAAAGGGTATATATACTCTGAGGGTAGCCATTAAGCTAGAACTCAGAACTGCAGGAGGAGAGGTTTTGCTTTGGGGCTCACTCATTGGAAGAGCTTTCCTGTGATTTCACTGGTGAGACTCTGAGTAGCCATTAAGAAGCTGCCTCCCCACCCCAGTTTCAGTATTTTTTGGGGTCTCCTTTAGCAAGTCATTGACTTGTTTTTCATGATTTTCTTGCATCACTCTCATTTCTCTTCCCAATTTTTCCTCTACTTCTCTAACTTGCTTTTCCAAATCCTTTTTGAGCTCTTCCGTGGCCTGAGACCAATTCATATTTTTATTGGAGGCTTTTCATGTAGGCTCTTTGACTTTGTTGACTTCTTCTGGCTGTATGTTTTGATCTTCTTTGTCACCAAAAAAAGATTCTATAGTCTGAGTTTGTCTGAGTCCTTTCTTGCTGCCTGTTCATGTTCCCAGCCAACTACTTGACCTTTGAGCTTTTTGCCAAGGTATGATTGCTTGTAGAGTAGAGAGTACTTTGTACCAAGCTTTAGGGGCTGTGCTGCTGTTTTCAGAATTACATCTTCTCCACTGTCACTGCAAGCTCTGCCACAGCAGCACTCCTCCTTCCCTGAGAACCACTAACCAGGATGGCCACCCAGATCCAATGAGGGCACACCAAGAGAACCTGCCTCTGTGTCAAAGTGCTTCTTACAGTCATGCTCCTATCCGCTGCTTGATTCTTCCCACCATGTGAGCCAGGGACTCCAGAAACAACTGACACTGGAGCTCTGGAAGCAGCCGCAAGAGTTTCCTGCTGTTGCCACCACCAGCACCGCACCACCTCTGCCACTTCCAGGGCTGGGGCTGGACTGCTCTCACCCCTACACAGAAGTTTTCTCACTAACCTGCTCAGTGGTCTTTGGCATTTGTGGGTAGAGAAGTCTGGTAATTGCCACAGTTCAATGATTCATGGCCCTCAGGTCTGCTCCGCCAGACTCCTGGTCTGGTTGGTCCTGGGGTGGCCCATGCTGGGCTGCACTCTGCTTCCAGCACCATGCTATAGACCCTTCCCAGTGATAATTCAGGCTCTCCTGTGCTGGAGACCTGCTTGCCCCTGCTATTTTGTGAGTTCCACAGCTTTAGAATTTCTTCAGAGCCATTTTTTACAGATGTTTGGAGGGATTTGGGGGAGAGCTTAAGCGAGTCCCTGCTTTCCAGCCACCATCTTGGCTCCACCCTCTGGCCTGATAATTCTTGAATTTAGCTACCCTGTTCTTTGGTGTTTTCGATTCTGGATCTCTTTCAGGAGGTGGTCAGTGGATTCTTTCAATGGCTATTTTAGCCTATGGTTGTAGGACCTTGGAGAAGTTTTCCTTAATGATTCTTGGAAGATACTGTCCAACCTCTTTTTTTTTCTTCATGACTTTCTGGTAGAACAATAATTTTTAGATTATCTCTCCTGGATCTACTTCACAAGTCAATTTTTTTCCAAGATATTTTACATTTTCTTTTATTTTTTTTCATTCTTTAGATTTTGTTTGACTGATTCTTGATACCTCACAGAGTCATTAGCTTCTAGTGGCCCAATTCTCATTTTCAATAATTTTTTTTAGTTAGCTTTTTGTTTCAACAATCTGGCTAGCAGCTGTTGTGGGGGTGAAAGACCAACATAAGCCCAACGACAAGCATGCTACCAGCATGCTGCAAAAGCCCAGGTTCTTTTGATGTGCTTTACTAAGGAAAGCAATGTTAAAGGGTTAACAAGCTTACTTTAATTCAGCATACAAATACCATTGACTTACTTCAGGGGGAAAAGCCAGCACCCTGAACTTCAGAGCAAAATACAAATAAATTACAAACATTGACAGACAGATCAAATACAATTCATAGTTACCAACATCTAAGTTCAGCCTGGGAGCTCATAACAAGGGCTGGTCCAGAGTCACTCGTGCCACCACGGCTGTAGGTAAGAGCTCCAAAAAATAGAAAGCCAACCCCTGGTTTTATATCTAATTTGCTTCTAGCTCTTTTAGTCATGGCAAAGAATTGGAAATCAATGCTATATGAAATGATAAGCAGCATGTTTCAGGAAAAAAAAAACACCTTGAACAACTCATATGAACTGATGTAAAGTGAAGTGAGCAGAACCAGAAAAACATTGAGTGTGGTAACAACAATTTTGTATTATGTTCAGCTGTGAATGACTTGGCTATTTTCAGCAACACAGAGATCTATTACAATTCTGAATGACTTTTTTTTTTAGAGATTTTAAAAACACTTTAATAAAAGTTAAATTTACAAAACTGAAATTTACACATTTGTCATAAAAATCACCATCTTCAATTAATAGGAAGTACCTTTTTCTATGCATGTCATTCTAAGCTATCAGTTGCATATATCAGCTTGAACCGAATGCAACTCAGGTAATTGTGATGGTCACTTGCATCAATGAATGCTGACAACCTGACCCAGTTAACAAAAATTACAAAATCAACTACATGAAAATAATATACAGGGAAATTATGGTCAGATTAATGCACAAGAAATACAGTAGAATTAAATGGTGAAAACATTCAGAGTACTCTTGTTTATTAATTCAGCCTTAGTCTTTACAAAAATAGTATCTACATTGTATACAGGCCTATATATTAGCTTTTTTTCTCATATAAGCAGTACACATCCAAAAGTGGTACCACTACCAGAAAGAAATGAAAGTCAATGGATGAGAAAAGCAAACAGGTACAAAACTTATAAAAGGTAGCTGGTCTTCAGTATGGTTGCTCACACAAAATAAAGTCTCAATGAAAAGTGCAAGAGAATTGAAGTCACTCCAGAAAAGGCTAGACACTCAAGAAGTTAGGGGGGCAGGTCAAGAGGGGTAACTTCACAACAAAGTTTGCCACTCACAAATGGACCTGTACCTAGGCATTATTTGATGACAACAATTAGGGTATAACCTTTAATTAGAATGAATTGGAACGAACAAATCTAGTTGGCAGGATGGTGATTTACCATGAAGCTCCAAAGGCTACTGGAATCCGTGGTAGATTCAAAGCATCTGAAAGTTGCAAGTTGTGACTTGGAAAGGGTACAACTCTTAGGAAGGTGGCAAAATCTAATATCTGGAAGGTAAACATTTCATTTAGGTGCTGAATTTAGGCAGCATCTATCTACAAATTTGCATTTCAGGATAAATTCTGGGGGAAATGATAGTAATGAAGGAAGTCAACAGAGAAACAATTATCAAATGCAATTTTTTCAAGTCTCATTCTATTGTTTGAAGTCAGATAATGATGACAATGGTCTCTTCCTTACTATCTAACAAATAATTTACCTTTAGAAAAATATAAGGATAAAAAGATAAGTATAAAGCCCTGCAGAGATGAAATCCACTAGTTTCTCCGATTACTGAGGCATCAAATGCCTGACATTGTATTTAGAGGTATCTTGATACTGTGTCAAGGGTTTGTCAGTAATTCCACAAGTTCCTACTCCAACTTTACCAGTTATGCTCTCAAGTGAGGCAAAAATATTCCTTTTTACCTGGCCATTTTTATGTTTTAGAATAGGATCTCTTGTTGAACTGTTGGCAATTCACTTCTGGCCCTCTCTTTCCTGTTCAAGTTTCTTTTATTCTCAGAGCTTTTTTCAATGCTTTCTTCTTTTTATATTCTCATTTCTGGGCAATCATTTCTTTTTTTGACATGGGCTAATTTCCACTGCACTCCTTTGCCTTCCTTCCTTCTTCCACTGGCTTCAGATTGAGTAAAGGTGTGACTTTACCATAACCAGCAGATGTGATGGCAGCAGTCCCATTTTCTTCATCTGTCTCCTCAATTTCTGTTTCATAACACTGTATGTCTTCATGCCAGACTGCCATGCATTTGTCCCCTACTTTCCAGGAGTGAGTAGGCTGAGCAGAAGCAAAACTGCCTGAACTTGCAAGGGTTTCCAAAGTTTGGACTGAAGGAAGATCTTTGATCAGTTCTATAACTTCTTGAAAATCTTTTTTCAATTTTAGCAAGTCTTCATTTTCTCCATCCTCAGATAACACTGCCTCAACTTGTTGAAGCTGAGCCTTGTAGCTGGCCAGTAGCTTTGCTAGATCTTCAGACATCTTTTATAGGGCCGGGGCAGGAGCCCAGGCCGGAACTGAGGCATTGGTGGCAGCAAAAGGTGGGGTGCCTAGGCCAGACAATGACAGCGCCAGCAATACCAGCTCTCTTGATCAGCTGCAGTGACTGGGATAACTTGACTTGGGGCACTGAGTGGAGGAAGGTGTTGGTCGGTGGGGAGGGGTAGGAGAAGACAATTCTGAATGACTTACAAAGAAAAGGGCTATCCACCTCTAAAGAAGTGATGGAGTCTGAATGCAGGACAAAGCATATTTTTTTATCTTTAATTTTTTTGTTTTGCATGATTGCACAAGTGTAGCCCATATCAAATTTCTTGCCTTCCCAATGAGGAGGACAAGGAAGAAGGCAAGGAAAGAAATTGCACTTCAACATTTTTAAAGATATATATAAAAATTCATTTTATATGTAATTAGAAAAAAACAATTTAAAGTAAAAACAAACAATTTCATAATACAATTAGAATTGACTGAAGGCTTTTTTTCTGTACAACTTTTACCTAGGCTGATTCAAGTACATCACTATTTATTTTTCCTAAATTTCATCAAGAGACAAGGTATATATCTTTTAGAACTGAGCTCAGAAGCAAAAGAGAAGTGTGGTTTTTGTTTGTTTGTTTGTCTTTTAAATTGAGATAACAAGTATGTATATTTGATGCTTGGCTTCATTGATTGGCTTCTTTGAATGACTGAAATTTGGTACTTTTCAAAAAAAGTCTAGATTCTTTGTCATTCCCTCATTTTGACCATGCATAAGGTCCAAATCACAGCATGTGTTTTCATAAAAATGAGTATGGCTTTTACTGACATAAATGACAACCTCTACAAGATTTAGTAGTTGCCTTAATCATTTATTGTAGCCAAAAATTCCACTCATTCTTAACCTAGCCACCAACACTTGTGTCTTTCCAGACTGAGGTAGGCTATTCCTGGGATGGCAAGCATGTAGCCTGCCATTGGTCCATATTTGAAGCTTTGAGCTTTTCCAGTTTCATGGGATCTGGCAGAACTTCTGCTATACTTATGGAGCCCCATAAATCTCAGGGTACCTCCATGTCATGGCATAAATGCAATGGACTGGAACTTTAATGGATATTCTTGGGCATACAGGGTTGAGGAGAAAGCTAAATGGCAGAGTTAAGAGAATGCTGGGCTGTCAGTCAGGGAGACCTGAGCCCAATTCCTGCTTCAGATGCTTACTAGTTGTGTGACCCTGGACAAATTACTTAGCCTCTCCCTTCCTCAGTTTACTCACTGGTAAATTGAGTATAATAATAGCAAATATATTACAGGCTTGTTGTGAGACTCTAATGAGATATCATTTATGAGATGTTTTACAACATTAGAAACATTATATGAATGATTCCTTTGATGATGTGAGAAACATCCCCAGAGTAAGGGACCTTAGTCTCTCATTCATACCACCTCATTTTAGAAGTAAGAGAAATGAAGTTCACAAAATGAGTCCAAGGTAACTCAGGAGGTGAAATTATATTTGCAAATCAGGCTTGATGAATGAGGTCAACAATAAGAATCAGGCTAAGATATCTATTTTCAATGAATAATGAAAAAGACTGTTTCTACCTTAAGCTTTGTATTTGCTCTAGCCCATAATTGCTTCAGATTTTTCTTTCTAATTTTAAAATTAAAAGGTCAAATTTAATCTTTAGTCAGAAACTTTCTTCTTCATGAATGGAGTTATCTTTCAGAATGGAAAAACTTAAGAGTTGAATGAATTTTACATAATTTGAAGAACTGCCCACTAGTAGGCAACTAGGTGGTACAGTGGATAGAGTACTGGGCCTGGAATCAGGAAGACTCATCTTCCCAAGTTCAAATTTGACTTCAGACACTAACTGTATGACCCTAGGCAAATCACTTGACCCTGTTTGCTTCCGTTTCCTCATCCATGAAATGAGCTGGAGAAGAAAATGGCAAACAATTCCAATATCTTTGCCAAGAAAACCCCAAATGGAGTCATGAAAAGTTAGACACAACTGAAACGACTGAACCACAACAACAAAGGCAACTTAATTAAAATAATGTTGGTGTCTGAAATAATGTCTAAAAATAGCAGATATACAAGAGGTGCCCAATCAGATCAATTCAACACTAGCAAAATGAAATGGGATACATATACATACATACATATATATATATATATATATATATATATAATCCAAATTATTCAAAGAAATATATTTTGCTTCTGATTTGTCTGTATATTTCTAACTACAAAGTCTTTTCATCTCAATAAAAGATTAAAAACATTTAATATATACCTCACTTCATTTCTCTATTTCCCTTTTCTTATGAAAGGGTAACTTTCTTATTTTAGATGATGGATGATGATGGTTGTTTTAAATGCAATGGCTTAGATGATTTAAAAGTCACCCTACAGGATTTTGCAGTGAACTACCATAAAGGCTGATATATGTGTCCTCTCAAGGCAAGTTAAAGGAAAATTGAAATTTCAAGAAATCAGGCATTATCTTTTCTCTGATCAACTATAATCCTTCATGTAACATTTTTAATGTCATTTCAGACCCACCTTGTCAGACGGAACTCAGCAACTTTCAGAAGCAACCAGTGGTAAAGAAGCTCCTAGGTGAGCAATGGATCATTCTTTTGAAGGCTTTATTGCTTATATAAATAACTCCAGGGAAGCAGCAACATAAAATCAATATTAATCCAACAAAAATAGGCCACATTAAATTTCAGCAACAAAATTTGTGAAGTTTTTGAAAGCTATCAAACTTACTTTTATTACCTTACCTTTTGAAAGATATTACATCTGTTTTATTACCCTAGTATAATGTTCATTTTGAAATTTATTAAGTGAAGAAGAGCCTTAGTGCTAAAGTTAAAAATCAGCAAAAACTTTAATTCTAAGTTCATTCTTTGATTGTATTTTAAAGGATTATGGTTGGGGAATTCTGTTTAATTTTTTTAAGTTAAATTTATTTTCCTTCTAGGTTAAAATATGCTTTAGGTATGTAAATCCCTTGTTTATTTTTGCAAATTAAAAAAAGGAATAGTCTTAGTGACCTCTGTACATATTTTTAGTGTTTCTCATATTTCTCGTATTTCAATCCTCAAATTATTTTCATGTATTTTTCCAATGTGTTATGAATGTACCCAGTAACTTATCCATAGTACCATAAATGTATCTGGATACTTACAGAATAATAATCTTTTCATTTTATTTTAAATATCCAAATTGTAATGCTGTATGGTTTTGGTTGTGCCAAACAGTTCAATACTATTAAAAACTTAAAATGTGTCTACTAGGTGCAAGATATTGTGTTAGTTCCAAAGTTTCTGGAATGTTTCTTCTCTCTCTAGGTACATCTGAGAGCCTAATGACTGTTCCTTCTTTCCGTTCAGTTTTGAAACGCTGTCGTCCAGATTCTTCATCATCTTCCTCCTCTTCATTCGATTCCTCTTTAATTTCCTTTTTGTAGTTCCAGAGTTTCAATAGCTCCTGGAAATTCATCTAGAGGTTCATTGATTTCAATGTTTAGCACTTCATCATTGTCAATTTCTTCCTCCCCCTGTTCTTCAACATATTCTATTTGGTCTTCTGTCAATTCAGCATCATGGCCTTCATACCGTTCTTCTTTTGTATAGTCTTGAGGATACAATTCAGATCCATCAGATTTGTGATAAATCATTTCATCCTCTCCTTGTTCATATTCCGATTCATGTTCTACAGATTGATCATTAGTATTGTCGGAGAGTTCGAATGATGTAACCATGCCAGATGCAGTGTTAAGACTAATCGTGACACCCTGGGAACTGAAATTTAGTTCATCTTCATTATCACTCTGCAAAAGATCATCATTCAGTTCTTCATCTGACAAGTCTGACTGATTCTTTTTGCCAGACAGCAAATCTTCTCCAAGCAAATCATCTTCAAGTTCACTGTCCCAGTCATCATCCCCTGTTCTTCTTCTCCAAGATCGTTCTGCACCAGGCTTATCAAATTGATCAAAGTCATCATCTCCGGCTCCGGTTCCCGCCCCTCCGCCCACACCCAGGGCAGCCGCCATGGTGGATATATGCTTATATAAGCAATATAGTCTTTGGTTTCAAAGAACTTACATTCTTATTGGAATCACGTGACTTTTAAATGAGTTGTATTTTAATATATTTCCTGAGTAACATGAAACCTATAGACTTCGATGAATAAGATGTTCTTAAGTTAAAAGATATTTGTATCCTCCACATAGATAATAGAAAAAATTAAGAATTCCAGGGCAAAAATCATGATGATAATAAAGTTGATTGTGTTGATAAATAAAAGAAGCATTATGATGTTAATATAACCATAAGGTGTATTTCATCACAAAGGAAATGGCTAATGGCCTTAACACATAATTTTTCATGATCTCTCTCACTTTTGTCTGGTTTCAATCCTGGTGGATGTTTTCTTCACAAATTGAGTCAATCTGTTTAATTCATTTCAAATGAGCAAATGTTCATTGGCCCAGCAAAAATGGGAAGAATTTTAAAAACTATTTAGATATAACTGAAATATTAAAGGGCTATGAAAAGGATATATAGACATAGATATAGGTATACACATTCACATATATACATACATGTGTATATAGGTTTTACAAATATGTAGTTCCTTGTGCTCTGTAGAGTACATAAAACATTGAAACAAACTCATTTAGAAGTTTGGATTGCTTCAAGTGCTTATGTTTACAAAATCAAACCATTCTTTTTAGAATCAAAGCCAGCAATCCAGAAATTTTTAATCACTCCATTTGAGCAAAGTTATCAATATATCAATTTACAAGTGTTTATGTATGGGCCATAAAATTCAATCAATAACCACTTACTAACCAATGTACTAGGCACATAACAACAAGGATACAGAAAGAGACAAAAGACAGTGCCTGCTGAGAAGGAGCTTACATATGGGTATAGATTTCACATTTTCCAAATATCAGGGTTATCTTTGGCCACCTCTTCATGAATCTAGTATGAATTTTGTTGAACTTGATTCTTCTTGTATCAATATATCATTTTGACAAAATAATTTTAGAAATATAACAGTTATTCTGCCTGTGCCCTATTGAATTGAACAATTACATATTTGAATTAACAGTCATACAGTCAAAGCAGTCAATCTACTAATATCTTAGTACCAAAAATAGTGCCTTTAGATATTTGTTGAATGAATAAGTGGTTATATTAGTGTGATAGAGTGCCTTTAAAATTCCATATTGAGCAAGATAGTATATAACACATGTACTATACATAACACAAGTGCTTTCACATGTAATGGAAACTTAATAAATACATACTGATTGATTAAAGAACAGGTTAAGCATGTCTGAGTTATTTAGGAAGTTTCATTATATATTAGGTTATTCTTCATCTCCCGCCCCAACCCTCAATTTGGACCTGTACTTTCATCTCTATGGGGAATTTCCTTCCTGGTTTGGAAACCCCTTCCTCACATTCAATCTGACTGCAATTTATATTTTTTAATTTATTTTCTATTTATACCTTACAACGCTCAGTTCCACAAGTTTTTGAGTTCCAAATTTTCTCCCCCTTCCTATCCTCCCCCCTGAACGCCACAATGGCATATAATCCAATTTAGATTCTACACGTACAGTCTCATTAAAATTATTTACACAATAGTCAACATGTACAGAACAATTATAACAAATGGAATGAACCATGAGAAAGAAGAAACAAAATGAAAAAAGAAAAAAAAAGAGAGCAAATAGTTTGCCTCAATCTGTATTCAGACTCCATAATTCTTTCTCTAAATGTGGATAGCTTTTTTCCATCATGAGTCTTTTGGAGCTGTCTTAGAACCTTGAATTACTGAGAAGAGCCAAGCCTATCAAAGTTAGCCATCAGAGATACTATGTGTCCATAATTGTGTAAAATGTTCTCCTGATTCTGCTCCCCTCACTCAGGATCAGATCATGTAAGTCATTCCAGATTATTAGGAAGTCTGTCTGTTCCTCATTTCTTATATCACAATAGTATTCCATAACATTCATATGCCACAGCTTGTATAGTTGTTCCCCAGTTGATGGGCATCCCCTTGATTTCCAATTCTTTGCCACCACAAAAACAGCTGCTATAAATATTTTTGTACATATAGGTCCTTTTTCCACTTCTGTGATATATTTGGGATACGGCTCTAGAAGTAATGTTGCTGGGTCAAAGGGTATGCACATTTTCATAGCCCTTTGGTCATAGTTCCAAATTGCTCTCCCGAATGACTGAATCAGTTCACAACTCCACCAACAACATAAGAGTGTTCCTATTTTCCCACATCTTCACCAACATTTATCATTTTCCTGTTTTGTCATGTTAGCCAATCTGACAGGAGATGTGGTACCTAAGAGTTGTTTTGATTTGCATGTCTCTTATCAATAGTGATTTAGAGCATGTTTTCACATAACTATAGATATCTTTAAGTTCTTCCTCTGAAAACTACCTGTTCTTATGCTTCAATCATTTATCAATTGGGAAATGACTTGCATTGTTATAAATTTGACACAGTTTCTTGTATATTTTTGAGATGAGGCCTTTATCAGAAACACTGACTGTAAAAAATCTTTCCCAATTATCTGCTTCCCTCCTAATCTTTGTTGCATTGGCTTTGTTTGTACAAAAACTTTTCAATTTAATATAATCAAAATTATCCATTTTGCATTTTGTAATGCTCTCTATCTCTTGTTTGGTCATAAATTCTTCTCTTCTCCATTAATCTGAGAGGTAAACTATCCCTACCTCTCCCAAATTGCTCATAGTATCAGCCTTTATATTTTACTTATGAACCCATTTTGACTTAATTTTGGTGTACGGTGTAAGATATTCCTCTATGCCCAGTTTCTGCCATACTATTTCCGGTTTTCCCAGAAGTTTTTCATGAAATAGTGAGTTCTTATCCCAGAAGCTGGACTCTTGGGTTTGTCAAAAAGTAGATTATTATGGTCATTGATTACTGTATCTTGTGTCCCTAAACCATTTCACTGATCCACCACTCTTTTTCTTAGCCAGTACCAAGTACTTTTGATGATTGCTGCTTTATAATACAGCTTAATATCTGTTATTGCTAGGCCACCTTCCTTAGCATTGCTTTCCATTAATTCCCTTGATATTCTAGACCTTTTGTTCTTTCAGATGAATTTTGTTATTATTTTGTCTAGCTCTATAAAATTTTTTTTGGTATTTGATTGGCATGGCATTAAATAAGTAAATTAATTTAGGCAAAATTGTCATTTTTATTGTATTAGCTCAGCCTAATCATGAGAACTGAAGTTTGTCCATTGATTTAGATCTGACTTTATTTGCGTGAAAAGTGTTTTGTAATTGTTTTTATATAGGTCCTGGGTTTGTCTTGGCAGGTAGACTCCCAAATATTTATAGTGTCTACAGTAAATGTAATGGCAAGTAAAGTGGGACTTTGTGTTGTCTTTTGTTTTGGAGAGCTTCTCAGCACTAAGGCAATCAAGTGCCTTTGAGTCTTGCCTATGTTTCAATCAAGAGCCTTTGATGACTTGCTTAAGTCAAGGGTAGACCTAGTTCACATGGATTTAAGAGGCATGGCTGTGATGCTCTCTGATCCTGAAGAAGTGTATATATAGTCTGAGGTTAGTGTTTTGCTTGGGGGTCACTCATTGGAATAGTGTTGATGTGGAGACTCTGGGTAGCTGTTAAGAACCCCTGACCCCATTTTTGAATACCCAGATGTTGGTACTTCTCTCTCCAATAAATATGTATGTACAGCTTTGGTCAGATAGCTAGAAGCCTGTCTGTTGATCTGTGTTATTTACTCTGTTTATATTTTCTCTGTTTCTAATTTCTGTTTCTATTCTCTCTGAAGGCCAGGGTGCTGGCTTTTCCCCCTCAACTAAGTGAATGATACATGTATGTTTAATTAAAGTAAGATTGTTAACTGCTTTCCTTAGAAAAGTAGATCAAAAAACCTATGCTAGCAGCCCTCATCACCACCCCGCCCTTTGGTGTTATTTGCCTTACACAGCCGTAGTAGCTGCAATTAACATTGTTGTTACAGTAACTTTAAATGGAATTTCTCTTTCTATCTATTGCTGTTGAGCTTTGTAATTAATATATAGGAATTCCAAGGATTTATGTGAGTTTTTTTTATATCCTGCAACTTTGCTAAAGTTATTTATTATTTCAAGTACTTTTTTACTTGATTCTCTAGGATTCTCTAATTAAATCATCATGTTATCTGCAAAGAGTGACAACTTAGTTTCTTCTTTGCCTGTTCTAATTCATTCAATTTCTTTTTCTTCTCTTATTGCTAAAGCTAACATTTCCAATAGCAAATTGAATAATAGGGGTGATAATGTACATTTTTGTTTCACCCCTGATCTTATTGGAAATGCATCTAGCTTATCCCCTTTACATATGATGCTTGTTGATGGTTTTAGGTAATATGTTTTTGTGCCTCTTCCTGTGAAGTAATTTGCCCTTTTCTGCCTCCTCCTTACCCCTTTTCCCATTACAGTATCTTTACATCCTTTAATTAGGTTCTTTACCATCACATCAGTTAATTTGTACCCACACCCTCTGTCTACGTATATCACTTTTAGATGTGGTACTCAGTATACCATTCTCAAGATTAACAAATATCATCCTGCCATATAGGGATATAAACCCTTGTTGAATAACATGTATTTTTTCCACTGCTTACCTTTTTATGCCTCGCTTGAGTCTTCTATTTGAAGATCAAATTTTCCATTGAGCTCTGGCCTTTTCATCAGGAAGGTTTGGAATTCCCTTGTTTTGTTGAATGACCATCTCCTTGCCTGAAAGATTATACTCAGTTTTGTGGGATAGTTGATCCTTGGTTGTAGTCCAAGCTGCTTTGCCTTTCAGAATAACATATTCCTATCCCACCAATCTTTTAATGTAGAAGCTGCAAGGTCCTGTGTGATCCTGACTGTTGTTTCACAATATTTGAATTGTTTCTTTCTGGCTGCTTGCAGTATTTTCTCCTTTACCTGATAATTCCTTGGAGTTTTCAATTTTCAGTTGGGGTTCTCTTTCAGGGGGTGATTGGTGGATTCTTTAGACAATGTAGCTAGTAGCTGTTGTGGGGTGTAAGACCCAACAAGACCAGCAACAAGAGCTGCTGCTAGCACAGGTTCTTTGTTCTGCTTCACTAAGGAAAGTAACATTAAGGCATTAACATTCTTACTTTAATCCAACATACAAATATCATTCACTTAATTCAGGAGAAAAAGCCAGCACCCTGAAATTCAAAAGAAATACAAACAAATTACAAACATACATTATAAACAGACCAAATACAATTCATAATTACCAAGAAAGCATCATCTGGGTTGACAAGCCAGGAGGCCCTTAGAGCGGCTGCCCAGAGTCTCCTCATCAACACTCCTCCAGGAGTGAGAGCCCCAAAGGAAGACACCAACCTCTTAGTTTACATATTCTGTTCACGGTCAAAGGGCGTCACACATGAGACTCACCCACGTGACCTAAAAGCATCAAGACATGTGTCTTAAACCCACATGGCCTAGGCTTTCCCTTGAGGCAAGGAGGTCACCAAAGATTCCTGATTTAATCAAAGAAACAAAGGCCAGACTCTTCAAAGGCACTTGATTAAATAAGTGATAAAAGAAAAAACAGTAAAAGAAAGTCCTATCTAAATTACCAATACACTCCACCCCTCCAGGGTCTATGGCATAACAAAAACCTAAATTAAATGGTATTTTGGGGATGATTTTGTAGTAACAAACAAACAACAGTAGCAGCTGCTGTGGCTGTGTAAGACCAACAACAAGAAGCACACAGAAGGCCTGCTAACACAGGTTCTTTTGATCTGCCTTACTAAGGAAAGTAACATAAAGGGGTTAACAATCTTCCTTTAATCCAACATACAAATATCATTCACTTAGTTCAGGAGGAAAAGCCAGCAACTTGAACTTCAGAGCAAGTACAAACAAATTACGAACATACACAATATAAACAGACAAAATCACAATTCATAGTTACCAGGAAAGCATCAACATCTGGGTTTACAAGCCAGGGAGGAGACGCAAGAGACCCATCCCAGCGACCATACAGGCCATCTTGGGCTGCAGACTTGTTTCACTCTGTCATTTTCATGGGTTCAGTAGAATTTGTTTAGAGTCATTTTTTACAGATGTTTGGAGGGATGTGAGGGAGAGCTCAAGTGAATTCCTGTTTCCATGCTTCCATCTTGGCTCTGCCCCCCACCCCATTCTAATTTTTAACAAATTGTTTTCTTCATATAACTTCTGCATTTCTCTTTTCCATTTGGCCAATTTTACTTTACAAGTAGTTATTTTCTCCTGTTAGGTTCTGTAATTTTTCTTTTACCTCTATAATTTGACTTTTAAAATCTTCCCTGAGCTCTTCTAGGAATGTTTTGTGGGCTTGAGACCAAATCATATTCCCTTTTGAGGTTTCAGATGTGATCATTGTGTCAATGCTGTCTTCTTCTTTATTTGCATTTTGATCTTCTCTGTCCCCATAATACAATTCAATTGTCTTTTTTACTTTTCTATTTGGCTTCTTCATGGTGGTTGCCTTTTTCCTGGATTTTAAAGTGGATCTCTGCTTCTAGGGTCCAGGGGGCTCTGTCCCAAGCTTCTTGTGTTGAGAACTAGGTTCCTGGTTACTGGCATTGTGTGCTGTGGCCTCTGGTTTTGTCAGCTAGAAGCTATAAAATGCTACAGCTCTCCTGGTACTGAGCTGGAGCTGGCTGGTGTGTACCAAGGATTGGGGCCCAGTGAAGTCTTTCTGAGTTTCCCCAGGGTTACACTGAAGGTCACAGCATTAGGTGTGGGGGAGGGGTCTTCTGGCTTCTGGAAGTCTCCTCTTCTGCTTGGGCTTCACTTTATAGGACAGGTGGCCTCAGCGAGGTGCCTGCACTGGTGTCTGCCAATTTTCTTGGTTGTGCAAAGGCTAGCCCAGGGATCCTGGTGTTTTCACTTGCCAGTTCCACCCACCCCTGGGGCTCAGGAACTCCCACTGGTCTACTGAGGTGGGGCTTGCTGGGAGGCCTCCTTTCCTGCACTGATCTCCTTCCATCACCACGAAATGGGCAGTCTCCCTAGCTTCCCAAGAAAATGCTTGATTTTTCCTAGGGCAGTATTCTCTGGGATATTCAAGGGAGGGATGAGAGCTCTTACAGTTTACTGGGTCATCATGGCTACCAGAAGTTCAAGAAGGTGAGTTTCAGACCTTTAGACTATGGGCTGATAGTCTCTGGAGTAGCTGCTGCTACTGCCGCCTCTGCATGCTCTGAACTTCTGTCTCACCTAACTTGGGTGGACTCCCATCCTGCCTGAGAGGCATGGGGATCACCACTGCAGCTGTGTCAGACTGGGGCTGCTCCCATTCCAGTATGGTCAAGTGTAGTTCTGCCCTGTCAGCACTGTCCCAGTCTGGTGCAATAGATCTCTCCTATTGACTTTCTGGACTCTCCTGCATTGGAAATCTGCCACACTCTGTCTCCTAGTGGATTTTACCTTTCTCAAATTTGTTCAGATTCATTTTTTAAGAGGTATCTGAAAGAATTTGTGAGAGAGCTCCAGTATGTCCCTGCTTTCACCCCATCATCTTGGCTCCACCTTAGTTTACAATTTTTTTTAATTGCAAATTTCTGTTTATTTTTAAAACAATTAAATTTTGTAAATTGTCCAAATGAATTACAAAGCACAATCTCTTCAATGTATATATTCTATAAATTTGTTAAACACTGATGAAAGAAAATATACGAACACATTCCAGATTTTTCTGGGTACCATATTTATATCATAATTATTGCTCCTTTAGATCCGAAATGTTCAGTTTATTTCATTATCCATGCCTGTGTATTGCTGAAGTTTCAGGTGATGTTGAAAGCAAACTAACTTATCTCAAATTGATAATATAAAAAAGTCTAACTGATATAAAATAGTACAATGTTGTTCTTCATTTGTTATAAACCTAAAATTTGAGGGAGATAATGGAAGTCGATGAACAAATAAACTGACTTTTCTTTAAAATAGTCATTATATACAGGGTGTCAGAAAAACTTTAGTGACTTAAAACTGTATCAACACTTTTGGGACACTCTGTATGAAGATCAAGGGATTAATCAGGTCCTAAAGAATAATTACATAAATAATTTCCCCTTATTTCCTCACCGTGTAGTGTAATTGTATAAAATTCACATCACAAACTCCCATGGCATGGGATACATTTACCTTAATAGAAAGACAAAATATTAAAAGATGGTAAAGATGAACAGAAAGCATATTTCTTCTTCATTAAGTTATTGACATTAAACACCTGCTGAAACACTAAAATACATTTTC
This sequence comes from Trichosurus vulpecula, assembly GCF_011100635.1. Classification (NCBI taxonomy): domain Eukaryota; kingdom Metazoa; phylum Chordata; class Mammalia; order Diprotodontia; family Phalangeridae; genus Trichosurus; species Trichosurus vulpecula. The sequence continues at coordinate 130,869,899 of NC_050578.1, read as the reverse complement.
TTCAACTTTTCACAATGTCCTCAGTTATTTTCTGTCTTCCAGGACATAAAGGTAAATGGTATTTTTTGCCTGTTAAAGGATCCAATTAGAAATAACTGATGCTGTCTCGAATTAAAACTCTCTCAAGCATTTTCAATAAATCATTGTGTTGTGAGGTTTCTTAGTTTTCACATGCAAATTTTAGTTTGTTCTACTATATAATTAATTCATTTTTAAAATCTGAGACATAGACTGGGAATCCTAGCTGGTTTGATAATCAAAACTGATTTAATCAAAGATTCATGCTTCGAAAATAATGACTTAGTTTCATTACCTTTTAAAATTAGAACATATGTGAACATTAATAAATTGAAGAAACAAGTTTCTCCAAATTTAGTACGTTATTACTCTATAATTATACATCAACTGATATACATCCGTCCTTTTTAAGTCAATGTTAATCACCGTTGTCCTTTAGCAATGAATGTGAGCCTGAGTGAGATTTTTCCAAAAATGCTATGTGGCACCTCACAAATTGCTACTATACTCTAAAGTCAGAGTCGTTTTCATAATACAGATCTCCATTAATAAGTTGTTTCTTTGGATCATAGCTTCCAAGAAGATTTTAGCTTTCAAGTCTTTAACTTGATTAACTTTTCTATTCAGATTTCTCAGATTGCTTTCATTCATGTGTAGTGTTTAATCAAAGGTCACAAAATTTTCTTTGGTAATCTGCCTGGCAATATGATTCATGGCAATGCCATGTTTCTTCATACAAGTCTGTCCTCAATAATTAGGAGAGTTTCCTATTTCATATGTTGATGTTGCTGCACCATCTATCCTCCACTTATTTGAAATATTTTGATCAGCTACCAGTTTCCTAAAAACTATTTTTGCTATAGGTGAATGACAAAGATTACCCAGTCCCACAAACAGCACAGTTCCTCATTCCCTCTGTGGTCATTTTTAATTTCCTGCTCTATAATTTATCATCTTAAAGAGTTGTCTAAATCATTGAAAGGGGAAGCGATTTTTTTAGTATCACACAAGTAATGTTTCAAAGGAAGATCTTAAATTCATTCCAAGATTATTCCAAGACTAGATCTAATTTCAGCAGCACAATTCAAGGTCCAAGGTTGAGTTGAACACATGGATGTTTGGTACATAAAAATCAAAGAATTCAGTAAGCCAGTGATTTTGATTCACCATTTCCCCTTTTAAAACTCTAAAATTCAGTTGTTTTAAAGCTGAAGTGATGACATGATGGTTAAACCTTCTAATATAACTTTCTCAATTATCTAAGCTGCTGTTTAATTTTTTAAATTATGAATTATGTAAATTAAGGAAGATAATAAAGAGAATGAGTCACTTAAATTATGCACATTACAGTAGAAAACTCCCTGTGTAGAAATTTTTTCTACTAGCATAGGTTTCAACCTATCACTTGTAGAGAAGTTTGTTGAGAAATCGAGGTTAAGGTTAAGAGTTAAGAGTTAAGAGATTAAGAGTTAAGAGATTTGCCTTGGGTGACAGAAGTTTGTTGAGAAATCGAGGTTAAGAGATTTGCCTTGGGTGATACACCTACTGAGTGTCACAGGTAGGATTTAAACCCAGGTCTTCCTCGTTCCAAGCCCTATACTCTTATCTACTACGCCATGTTCCCTTTAGAGGTAACATAGTGAATAGAATGTTGAACCTGGAGTCAGGAAGATCTCAGTTTTAATCCAGCCTCCCACATTTACCAGCTATATGTTGCTAAGGAAGTCACTTAACCTTTGTTTGCCTCAGTTTCCTCATATCTAAATAAGGATAATAATAGCACCTACATTATCAGAGTTGTTTTGAGGATAAAATGAGTTAATATTTGTAAAGTGCTCTGAAAATCATAAAGCACTATGACACACAAACAGCACAGACACACTTACTATTTAAAATTGTTATTTTTATCCAATGGGCAACATAGCCACAACAGCTATAGCTAAAAAAAATCCTGGAGTCAGGAAGATGCATCTTCCTGAGTACAAAGCTGGTCTCAGACACTTACTAGCTGTGTGACCCTGGGCAAGTCACTGAACCTTTTTTGCATCAGTTTCTCATCTGTAAAATGAACTAGAGAAGGAAATGGCAAACCACTCCACTATCTTTGTTGAGAAAATTACAAATGGAGTGATAAAGAGTTGAACATAACTGAAAAACAACTGAAAAAAATCATCATAGAACCTAAATTAGATCCTACCTTTGACACTGACTATCTATTTGACCTCAAGCAAAAATGCAACTTGGCTGACTCTCCATTTTCCCATCTATAGAATAAGAGATTAGAATCTATTAGACTTCTTCTAGCTCTCAATTCTATGAATATAAAAGAATACTAATAACTTTAATTCATATTCTTCAAATATGTTTCACAGGGCAGTATATCCCATTATGTGATCAGGATGGTTATTATAAACCAACTCAGTGCCATGGAGGTTCAGGACAATGCTGGTGCGTTGACAGATATGGCAATGAGAAGATGGGGTCTAGAACAAATGGCACAGCAGCAGACTGTGGTAAGCAGAAGTGCACTGTATTTATCCATTGTGAATAGGCCAATGAAGACCATTGCAAACAAGACTGCATTGTATTTATCCATTGTGCATAGGCCAATGAAGACCATTGTAAGTAAGACTTAGAAAAGAAAAAAAACATTCTGCATAGGTAGTAAGTAAAATCGAATTCCACCAAATGATGTCATCCTAGCTTTCCAGGGTTTTAACACATGACTCTCATTCATGCTTTGCATGATCCTGCTGTACTTGCCTACTTGGATCCTACCCTTAGAAAACTTGTTGAGCTAAAATGCCAGCTCCTATAGGAGGGCTTTCCTGATCTCCTCAGCAACCAATGGAAGGTTGCCTTCCATTGATTCACTATTTATTTTGTATGTGCTGATCTATGTATGTTGATTACTTCATTAGAAGTTAAGGTCCTTAATAACAAAGATGATTTTTGTGTTTTCATTGTATACCCGATGCTTAGCAAAATACCTAGTACACAATAATCAGATGAAGATGATGATGATGATGAAGATAAAAGACATTATTATTATTATAACAAAACAATAGCAACTAGTATAAAGCCCTTTAAAAATATTGCTTTGGAAATATTTACAAATAAATGCTTAATTCTTGAGTGACTGGAATCAGCTTTGTTAATGTTTGAAGAATCCATTTCTACAAACATTTGCCAGGTGTCCATTTTGTGAAAGCCATTATTGTACGTATACAGGGAGCTACAAATGTAGAAAATGAAGCAATCCTTGGCTTCAAGAAGCTTATACTGTAAAAGGCAATTAAATGAGTTAATATATGTAAAGTGTTTTCCAATCCTTAAAGTGCTTCATAAATAGCTATTTGCTTTTATTATTAATGAGGGCAAAGGAATTTTTCCACCAATACATAGCAGTGAGAAGACCCAGGTGGAGTGCTCTAGGACAAGTTGAGGGAGAGGTCACTTTTAACTTGAAAGGTCAGGTTTCCTAGAGGAGGAAAAGAAGGATTTCAATAGGATGAGACAAAAAAGTACTTTCTAGGCTTGGGGTATAGCTTGGGTGGATATATTGGAGGCAGGAGATTACAGGATGAAATTGAGGTAGTCAAGATAGGGAGGAGTATAGGATTCTTTAAGAGGAATGGTATGACATAAGATTGGAAAAGTAGGTTGGTGACATTGTAGAAGAGATTATAAGTATAGCTAAGGAATTTGTTCTACATTTAATTGATGGAATGGAAAAATCATGGGATCGCAAGTTTAAAACTAGAAGGTGCCTCAGAGTTCACTTAATTTGACATATCCCCCAGCCACTTTACAGATGAGGAAATGGCTCAGATCAGAGAGAGTAATGAATATTTTTTTAAAAGTATGCAGAAGACTCTTACTATGTGATTGTAAAATCTCTAAACTGAGATGTGATTCATAGTCCTCTGATTCAAAATACTGCTATCTTTCCACTTCCTTTCAGCTCTAAATCCTTTGATTTTATGATTAGTGATGAAGATTCTGAATTCAAATCCTCTGACTCCAAAGCTAGTGGTCTTTCGACTACACTGGCTATTCAATAAATATTTGCCACTCCACAAGAACAAACAGAGGTCTAGAGAGGAAGGTAAAATGAATTGCTGAAAGTTACAAAGATAAAAAGCAACAGTTAGGATTTGAATCTTTGTCCAGCTTTTCCCATGCACTATGTTTCCTTTTTTATATATTGAAGATTCTTGAATGGTACATCATACTAGAGAAATTTTTAGGAAAGTTATTTAATATCAATTTCATCTTATAACCTCACAGATGCAAAGTGGTTCTAATACCCACAAGATGATGGTCCAAGTCCCAACTACATCATATTTTCCATGAATCCCTGATAGCTTCCCATCAACAAATATGGAGTAGTACATTATATGGGAAACATCAATGTCTCCTATTCCTCTGAAATCCAAAGGGCTTAGACTATGCGTTAATGGGTTTAGTCAGAAATGTGAAAGAGAAAAAAACACCCTGGAAAAAATTACTGCTGAAATAAACAAACACACACAAGGACAAGTACTTTTATAAAACTATATAAGAAAAGGTTTAAATTTTGAATTATATTGTAATGATATTTTAGATGTGTTTCCCTAAATGAAACATTTTTGGGAAGAAAGATGATAAAATTGCACCTAAACATAACTTATTGTGTTATGAAACTTCTCCTAAGTTTTCAAAGGCTGGGAAGGTAGAGTACTGGTCCTAAGAATTCCTAGTAAGGTGAAAGATCTTAAAGAACTTAAAAAACTAAGTGACATCCTCTATTTCTGTGATTGAAGGATCAACAGCTAGCTCTGGTATCAACTATCTGTGTGACCTGGGAAGAATCACTTCCCAGGGCCCCCAAGCATACTTCTTAGACTATAAATTGCTGAGACAGAGCTGATATATAGTAAGAATTCCTTTCCTGGAAGCTTTCTAAATCAATGGAATCAGCTCTGGTTTTAAAAAAATGACCCTGCTAAGTTCCCATATATGATATTTTCAAAATTCTAAAGTCTGCAGCCAGTTAATGAATTTTTTTGTGTCATGTCAGTACATGAAAGCCTCCTTCCTATCTGAAGGTGTTAGATTGGGATCCTTGTCGATGTAAGGAGTCTTCACAGAGATTTAATCAAAAGTCTTTAATGTGCTCAATTGTAATTAAAATTAGGAATCTTAGTATTGTTATTCATTTTATGACATTCTGTGAAAATGTTAGTTTTAAGGTAGTTTATTTTATGGGATGAGGAGAGATTTTTTTTTTAGAATTATATATGTGTGTGTATACATAAACACACACATATTAATGTTCATGGGAACATTAGGAGATAGGCATCCAAGTTTTCTTATCTTATTTAAACTAATCAACATGCAATTTTTTTCAAAGGAACTTTTTTTTTCCTCTTTTTAGGTGACTGGTAACAATTTATCATCATTACCATCATTATCATTCTAACTATTCAGTAGAAAGAATACTAAATTTATATGTTGAGCAATGGAGCAAAGTTCTGCCTGCATCACTTATTAGCTTTGTGACCTCAGGCAAACTACCTTCACTGTCTGAAATTCAATTCTATCCAATGGAGATAATGCTTCCTACACTACCTGCCTCACAGGGTTGTAACAAAGCTCAGAAGAAATAATGCATTTAAAGGAAATGCTAACTTTGAAAGGGATATATTATTCTTGGAATTCATAAAGGCCTTCCTCCCCCTTTTATTTCATAAGGGAGGAGAGGAAAGAGTGATTTTTTTTTCTTTTCAACATTTACAGATACACTTTGCCTTTTCCACTTGATTTACAATTATTTATATTTTCTACCACTTAAACCAATTTGGCTTTTATTATTTTCACTGAATCTATAGAATTGTTTTTAAGTAGAATGAAGACACACTTTGTACTTACCTAATTCATATGGAGATATTTTCTGTAATACATGGCTTCCATCTTTTAAATTAGCATTGCTATAATTACAGAAGTTGTGCCAGGAATGGATTAGGAAAGTTTAAATGTCTCTATTGTATATGGCTCATACTTTACAAGGTTATTGTGACAACCAAATGAGCCAATTGCTGTTTGTGGAGCCCAGTGAAAACTGCAAAGCATCATTCAATTTTAAATGACAGGTGTTTAATGTCTTGATTTCCATCCTGACATTATCAGTTGACTTAAGTAGAGTTAATATCATCCTACCGAATGATAGAATCATGTGGATTTTTTTATTATTTTAATATAATTCTGTTCATTACTTTCCTGATGCAGGATTTTCTGTGAATTTCTGGTATACGTCCACCCCAGTGATATTGAATACTTTTAAAGATGTTATTTGCTCAGTTGATCATGCTGTTTATTTTTCAGCTATTGACTTAGAGACATCAGGAGATTTTGCAAGCGGAGATTTCCATGAATGGACAGAAGATGAGGATGATGAAGATGACATGATGAATGATGAAGATGAAATTGAAGATGATGATGAGGATAAACGTGATGATGATGAGGATGATGAGGATGATGAGGATGATGACCATGATGGATATATTTGACAATATCCATGGTCAATGAATTTTACTTTTCTAAAGTTCACATGGTGATAGTCCATTGAAAATTGCTCTGTTACTTGAGATCAAAAGGATTCTAAACTACATGTATATTTTGTATAATTATTTCAAATATTGCAGCTGGAGTCATAGACTTTATTTAAATAAGAATTATTTATAGTCTTCTGAATTTTTTATATGCCTCTGAGCAGAAGAAAACACACTGGATGTCCATCAAGAAGCAAGATATGATGTGCTACTAAAAAAAGTATGCAAATCTTCATAAGGGCAATCAAACTTTTTTTAAAAAAACTTCTCATAAAAGGATATTTGTCATGGTTTTGAATTGCATGCTGCCTCTTCTGAGGTTTTCTGTTATGAGTAACTTTCACTTAGCAATGACTAGGCCCAGGGATTTTCTCTCTAATTATGTAGGACCTGGTGATCAGCAATTATTCCAAAAATTGCTATGGAAAGTAGTGTCTTATGAACTAAAAGTAAGCCAGGGATGTGTAGGCAAGGTGGATTCTGCAAAGAAAAGCAACACAGAAACTTGTAAAGTCTTCCTTTGTGTTTACACTCATGGTTTGTAGTTGTGAAATGCTTCTGACTCTGACAGGATGTTAGACCAAAGCAGTACCATGGACTCCCATTGTGTTCCAGCAAAATTAAAGTTTTGTGTTCTTTTTTTTTTCTTCTGTGTTTTTTTTTCTTTTATTTCATTTTCTTTTTTCATTTATTTAATACTTTTGGTTTTCAATATTGATTTCCACAAGCTTTTGAGTTACAAATTTTCTCACTATTTCTACCCTCCCTACACCTCAAGATGGCATATATTCCAATTACCCCTTTCCTCAGTCTGCCTTCCCTTATATCACCCCACTCCCCTGCTTATCCCCTTTCCCCTCACTTTCTTGTGGGGCAAGATAGATTTCTATATCCCATTGCCTGTATATTTCATTTCCTAGTTGCATCTAAAAACATTTTTTATATATTTGTTTTTAGAACTTTGAGTTTCAAATTCTCTCCTTTCTTCACTCCCAACCCACCCTCCTTGAGAAGGCAAGCAATTCAACATAGGCCATACATGTATTGCTATGCAAAACACTTCGATAATAGTCATGTTGTGAAAGACTAACTATATTTCTCTCCATCCTATCCTGACCCCCTTTATTCAATTTTCTCCCTTGATCCTTTCCCTTTTCAAAAGTGTTTGCTTTTGACTAGCTCCTCCAATCTGCCCTCCCTTCTATCATCCCCCCCTTTTCACCTTTCCCCTTATTTTCCTGTAGGGTAAGATACACAATCGATTGTGTATGTTATTCCCTGATTAAGCCAAATCCAATGAGAGCAAGATTCACTCATTCCCTTTAGCCTTCCCCCCTTCCCTTCCATTATAACTGCTTTTTCTTGCCACTTTTATGTAAGATGATTTACCCCATTCTATCTCTCCCTTTCTCCTTTTCACAATATATTCCTCTCTCACCCCTTAATTTTATTTTTTTAAATATCATCCCTTCATATTCAATTCACCCTGTGCCCTCTGTCTACATATATGTATATTCCATTTAACTACCCTAATACTGAGAAAGATCTCATGAGTTACAAATATCTTTCCATGTAGGCGTGTAAACAAAATGGTTCAACTTTAGTTAAGTCCCTTATGATATCTCTTTCGTGTTTACCTTTTCATGTTTCTGTTTATTCTTGTATTTGAAAGTCAATTTTTCTATTCAACTCTGGTCTTTTCATTGAGAATGCTTGAAAGTCCTCTATTTCATTGAAAATCCATTATTTTGCCCTGAGGTATTATACTCAGTTTTGCTGGGTAGGTGATTTTTGGTTTTAATCTTAGCTTCTTTGACCTCCAGTATATCATATTCCAAGCCCATTAATCCCTTAGTGTAGAAGCTGCTAGATCTTGTGTTATTCTAATTGTGTTTCCACAATACTCAAATTGTTTCTTTCTGGCTGCTTGCAATATTTTCTCCTTGACCTGGGAACTCTGGAATTTGGCTACAATATTCCTCGTTTTCTTTTGGGGATCTTTTCCAAGAGGCAGTCAGTGGATTCTTTGAGTTTCTATTTTACCCTCTGGTTCTAGAATATCAGGGCAGTTTTCCTTGATAATTTCTTGAAAGATTGTGTCTAGGCTCTTTTTGTGATCATGGCTTTCAGGTAGTCCGATAATTTTTAAATTATGTCTCTGGATCTACTTTCCATGTCAATGTTTTTTTCCAATGAGATATTCTACATTCTCTTCCATTCTTTTCATTCTTTTGTTTCTTTTTTATAATTTCTTGATTTCTCATTAAGTCACTAGCTTCCACTTGCTCCAATCTTATTTTTAAGGCAGCATTTTCTTCAGTGGTTTTTCAGACTTCCTTTTCCATTTGGCTAATTCTGCCTTTTAAAGAGTTCCTCTCATGGGCTTTTTGGACTCTTTTGCCATTTGGGTTAGCCTATTTTTAAGGCATCATTTTCTTCAGTATTTTTTGGGTCTCCTTTAGCAAGTCATTGACTTGTTTTTCTTGATTTTCTTGCATCACTCTCATTTCTCTTCCCAGTTTTTCTTCTACTTCACTTACTTAATTTCTAATTTTTTTGAGTCCTTCCATGGCCTGAGACCAATTCATATTTTTCTTTGAGGCTTTTGATGTAGGATCTTTGATTTCGTTTACTTCTTCTGTCTATATGTTTTGATCTTCTTTCTCACCAAAGAAAGATTTTATAGTCTGAGTCCTTTTACACTGCTTGTTCATTTCTCCAGTCAATTACTTGACTTTTGAGCTTTTTGTCAGGGTTGGACTACTTTCAGAGTAGAGAGTTCTTTGTCTCAAGCTTCACGGGTTTTGTACTGCTATTTTCAGAGCTTCTTGTAAACCACCACAACCTCTGCCACACCAAGCTCCTCCTTCCCCAAGGATCTCCAACCAGGACTGCCATCCAGATATAAGTAGGGCAAAGCAAGAGAACCTTGCCTCAGAGCCAGCAAAGCAATCACTGCACTCCTGTTCTGATCAGCTCCTTGAATCCCAACCCCACAACTCCTGTGTGGGCCTGGAGCTGGAAGCAGCCACCGCTGCAGTCACTTCCACTGCTCCAGAGCTGTAGATGGACCACACATTTCTCTCACCCAGACACAACAGTTTTCCCACTGTCCTGCTCTGTTGTCTTTGGTGTTTGTGGGTTGAGAAGTTTGGACCCTGCCACAGCTCAGTGATTCAGGGCCTACTGTGTCCTGGTCTGTCCTGGTGCAGCTATCACTGGGCAGTGCTCCACTCCCAGAAAGGTGCCATGGATCCTTCCCAGTGACCACTCAGGCCATCTTGGGCTGGAGATTTGCTTCACTTTGTTATTTAGTGGGTTCTGTAGCTTTAGAATTTGTTTAAAGTCATTTTTACAGGTGTTTGGAGGGATTTGGGGAAGACCTTAATCTAGTCCCTGTTTTCAAGCCACCATCTTGGCTCTCCCTCCTATCTTCCATGTTAATGCCAGTTTCATGTAGACTTATAATTTCTTTGGTAGCATGATCACTTCCCTTTCCCCAATTCCTTGAGCTTTCTAACCAGCATAAAGAATTGGGCATGAGAAGGCAGTCAGAGAATCATTAAACAAAACAAAACAAAAACAACAAGAACAACAAAAACTAGCCTTCACGTGGAATGGCATTTGACAAAAGGCCAATTTTAAAAGTCTTAACCTCATCTGTTTTTCTTATCTTCAAAGGTAAAATTGTATTTTTAACTTAAAGTTCTGTCACTTTTACTTAGTAGTACAGAAACTTAGAGAACGTTTTGTTCTAAGGTGCCTTGCAAACTAGAAATAGAAAGGTTTTTAGCATGCATACTAATTTAGGATATTAGGCACTTGCTAAGCGTACCCAGTCACCAAATTAATGCCAGTATAGGTACTGCTGATGGAATGAAGAAAATAGGTTTGTTTTCTTTTTTTCTTCCTATAATCATGTAATTACCATGTGGACTAGATTATGATTCTCATGTAGAGTAGCATTTAAAAGTTAGCTGTGGAGAAAATTACTTTAATCACTCTATTCATGTTAGCATGTTAATTAATTTTGTAGACATTTTGGAAATCTACCCCCTTCATTCATGTATGACCTATGGCTTTGTGCCCATGATCAAATTGAAAATATATATATAATGTTACATGACTGGTCATTTAGTTTCAACAGTGAATCATGGGTTTCCCCAATTTTCATCTGCAGTCATTTCAAAGGAAAATCTGCTAATTTGTTTTTTTTTATTTAATGTTACAAATAAAGACAAACTTTAATGTTTCCCTTAGGTAATATTAGAAATACAATATATTTTCTTCTTTTTTTACTGTGTATGCATAATTTGCAAAATAAAGACTGATAACCAAATTGAATTGTTCAATGAAGATTTTATGTGAACCAAGCTATTATAACCTCAACAGCAAGATATTTTTCTTTACACATATTTCATAAAATTTCTAACATTTTTTTAAATGACTATTTAGGTATGTAAGCATCCTCTGGTTCTTCAGTGAAGTTTAAGAGGAGAAAGCTCTTTCTTTAGGCCAGTGCTTTTTATAGAGACTTTTAAAATCATTTGCACTTGTTAACATTTAATTAAAATAATATTGAATAGGGGTTGGAGTCAAGATGGCGCTGTGAAAGGAAGGAACTACTGGAGCTCTCTCACAAATTCTGTCATATACATCTTTAAAAAATGAATCTGAGCAGATCTGAGAGAGTTAGAAGCCACTAGTAGACTGAGAGGGGCAGGAGCTCTGGGCATGCATAAGGGCACCAGACCAAACCAACCTGGAACAGCAGAGGAATCCAGCCAATGTGCCAGTCTGAGAGAGTGCTGGGAGAGCATAATGCCAGAGCAGGGACAGGCCCAGTGCAGAAGTACTGGCTATGGCCACGATCAAGCCCCAGGCCTCTCAGCCCAGGATGGGAGTCTGTCAGAGATATGGTAGACACCAGGGCAGAGTCTGTGGCTGCAGGAGCAGCTAGCTCAGAGGCCTCCAACCCACAGTCTAAAGGTTTGAAACTTGCCTTCTTGTGGTAGCCAGGATGGCCAGGTAAAATGGCTCTCATCCCTCCATTGAATAAACCTGGAGAATACTACCTCAGGAGAAACAGAGGAGCCAGACGGGGGTTTCAATAGCGAGACTAGTCGGGGAGAGGGCACTTCTTGTGGTGGTGGAAGGAGACTAGTGCAGGAAGAGAGGTGTCCCAGCAGTCTTCCCCTCAGCAGAACAAGGAGAGTAACTGAGCCCCAGCAGGGTGGAGCTAACAAACATCAGTGCCGGGATCCCAGACATGGCCTTGCACAGCCAGGGGAAGTGGCAGACACCAGCATAGATAACAGCTGATACCACATATGCTGTAGAGCAGTCCTGGGGAAGCAGAGACTCCCAGCAGCCAGACCACCCCTTCCCCACACCTCACAAAACCAGAGGCCATAGCACATAATGCTAGATCCCAACACAGGAAACTTGGGACAGAGCCCCCTGAGCTTCAGAAGCAGAGATCCACATTAGAAACCAGGAGGAAAAAAAACACCACGAAAAAGAACACTAAGAAGCTTTCAAACACAATTAATTTGTATTATAGAGACAGGGAAGTTCAAAATACCAATTCAGAAGAGGACACCATGGACACTACACCCACATCTGAAACCTCAAAAGGGAAAGTGAACTGGTCTCCAGACCAAAAAGCATTCCTGGAAGAACTCAAGGAGGACTTTAAAAACCAAATTATGGAGGTAAAAGAAAAAAATGGAAAAAATGGAAAAAAAATTCACTGATGAAAACAAATTTTTAAAAAGTACAATTGGCAAAATGGTTAAGTAAAATCAGAATATAAATGGAGAAAATGTCTCATTGAAAAGTAAAATCAACCAAATAGAAAAGGAGATAGAGAAGCTAAAGGAAGAAAACAAAACATTAAAAATTAGAATTGGGCAGGTAGAAGCTAATGACTTTATCAAACATCAAGAATCAGTCAAACAAAATATAAAGAATGAAAAAATAGAAGAAAACATGGAATGTCAGATTGGAAAAACAACCGACCTGGTAAACAGATCAAAGAGAGACAATCTAAGAATTATTGGTCTACCTGAAAGCCATGATGAAAAAAAAAAAAAGCCTGGACACTTTCCGCCAAGAAATGCTTAAGGAAAACTGCCCTGAAGTTCTAGAACCAGAGGGTAAAATCATCATGGAAAAAATCCACCCATCACCTCCTGAAAGAAATCAGAAATTGAAAACTCCAAGAAATATCATACCCAAATTCCAGAACAACCAGTTCAAGGAAAAAATACTGAAAGCAGCTAGAAAGAAACAATTCAAATATCACAGATCTACAGTCAGGATCACACAGGATCTTTTAGCTTCTATATTAAATGACAGTAGAAATTGGAATATGATGTTCTGAAAGAAAAAGCAGCTTGGACTAAAACCAAGGTTCAACTACCCAGCAAAATTGATCATAATTTTCCAGGCAAGGAGATGGACATTCAATGAAATAAGGGAATTCCAGACCTTCCTGATGAAAAGGCCAGAACTCAATGGAAAATTTGATTTTCAAATACAAAACACAAGGGAGACACAAAAAAGCAAATGGGGGAAAAAACCCTAGTTAATCAATAAGGCAAATTAGTTACATCCTTATATAGGATTATTTTGTTTTATTTATGTTTTATACATATGTCAATCTTGAAAACAGCACAGTTATTATGACAATTGAAAGGGATATACATAGACAGTGGGTGTCAGTATAAAATAACTGATATAATGATAAAAAATACAATTAAGAGATATAAATGGATGGCTCTGGAAGAAGAGGTAAGAAGGTAGTAGAAAAGGGTAAAGTATATCATCTGAAGAGGCACAAAAACATATTATAGTAGAGGGAAAGAAGGGAAAGAGAAGAGCAGTATTTGAGCTTTACTCACATTGGATTTGGTTCAAGAAAGGAATAACATACCCTGCTAAGTATAGAAATCAAATTTGTCCTACAGGCAGTAGGAAGGAAAAGGGGCAATAAAAGGGAGGGGGGTGGTGAGAAGGGAGGGAGGAAGTAGCAAGGTGAAAAAGGTAAGATAAAGGAGGGGAATCAAGAGGGAGGGTAAACTGAGGAAGGTGGTGGTCAAAAGCAAAACTCTGTTGAGGAGTGGAAAGGGCGAAGGGAGAAATAAAAGCATAAACAGGAGAGAAATAGGATGGAGAAAAAGATACAGATAGTAATCATAACTATGAATGTGAATGGGATGAACTCTCCCATAAAACAGAAGTGGATAGCAGAATGGATTAAAAACCATAATCCTACAATATGATGTTTAGAAGAAACACATTTGAAACAGGGGTAAACACAGAGGGTAAAGGCAAAAGGCTGGAGTAGAATATATTGTGATCAGCTAAAGTAAAAAAAGCAGGAGTAGCAATCCTAATCTCAGACAAAGGAAAAGCAAAGATAGATCTAATGAAAAGAGATAAGGAAGGACACTATATCCTGCTAAAAGACACCATAACCAATGAAGCAATATCATTATTTAACATATATGCACCATTTGGTATAGCATGCAAATTCTTAGAAGTGAGGTTAAGGGAGTTATAGGAAGAAATAGACAGCATAGCTACAATAGTGGGGGACCTCAACCTCCCCCTCTCTGAACTTGATAAATCTAACCTCAAAACAGACAAGAAAGAAGTTGAGGAGGTGAATACAATTTTAGAAAAGGCAGATATGATACTTTTTTCTCAGCGGTACATGGCACATATTCAAAAATTGACCATGTACTAGGGCATAAAAACCTCACATTCCAGTGCAGAAAGGCAGAAGTAGTCAAAGCATCCTTTTCAGATCATGATGCAATAAAAATTATTTGTGATATAGAAGCATGGGGGTGGAGCCAAAACAGCAGCTGGAAAACAGGGACTTGCTTAAGCTGTCCCCCATATCCCTCCAAACACCTGTAAAAATGGCTCTGAACAAATTATAGAGTTGCAGAACCCCTGAAACAGCAGAGGGAAACAGATCTCCAGCCCAGGAGAGCCTGGATGGTCACCAGAAAGGGTCTATCACATAGTGCTGAAAGCGAAGGGAAGCCCAGCGTGGGCCAAGCTGCAACAGACCAGAACCGGAATGAGCCAGCTGAAAAAGGCCTTGGGGCCATGAATCATTGAGCTGTGGCAGTTACCAGACTTCTCAACCCACAAATGCCAAAGAGCAGGTTAGGGGGAAACTGCTGGATTGAGTTCAGAGTGCTCCAGCCACAAGCTCTGGTGGTGGAGGAAGTGGTGCAGTGATGGTGGCAGCAGGAGCAGGAAGCCCCTGAGGTTTATTCCAGAACTCCAGCATCAGCTGCTTCACGAGTCTCTGGCTCACAAGGTGGGAGGAATCTAGCAGTCAATCAAAACAGAAGTGCAAGGAGCGCTTTGTGGGCACAAAGACATATTCTCTTGCTGTGCCCTGCTTGGATCTATATTGCAGTCATGGTTGACAGTTCTTGGGGGAGGAGGAGCACTGCTGACATAGACCCTGGGGTGATGGTGGAGTAGAAGTAGCTCTGAAAATAGCACTGTTTGAACCCTAAAGCTTAGGACAAAGTACTCTCTATAAGCAGTCATATCCTGACAAAAGCTCAAGGGTCAAGTAGTTGGCTGGGAACATGAACAGGCAGCGAAAACAAACACAGACTCAAATGCAGACTCAAATTCAAACCGTAGATTCCTTTTTTGATAACAAAGAAGATCTAAACATACAGACAGAAGAAGTCAACAAAGTCAAAGAACCTATATCAAAAGCCTCCAGGAAAAATATGAATTGGTCTCAGGCCATTGAAGAGCTCAAAAAGGATTTGGAAAAGCAAGTAAGAGAAGTAGAGGAAAAATTGGAACAAGAAATGAATGTGACAGAAGAAAACAATGAAAAACAAGTCAATGACTTGCTAAAGGAGACCCCCCAAAATTGAAGAAAATAACATCTTCAAGAATAGACTAACTCAAATGGAAAAAAAGCTCGGAAAAGCCAATGAGGAGACAAATGCCTTGAGAGGCAGAATTAGCCAAATGAAAAAGGAGGTCCAAAAGACCACTGAAGAAAATACTACCTTAAAAATTAGATTGGAGCAAGTGAAAGCTAGTGACTTGATGAGAAATCAAGATATTATAAACCAGAACCAAAGGAATGAAAAAATGGAAGACAATGTGAAATGCCTTATTGGAAAAACCACTGACCTGGAAAATAGATCCAGGAGAGATAATTTAAAAATTATTGGACTACCTGAAAGCCATGATCAAAAAAAGAGCCTAGATATCATATTTCAAGAAATTATCAAGGAAAACTGCCCTGATATTCTAGAGCCAGAGGGTAAAATAGAAATTGAAAGAATCCACTGATTGCTTCCTCAAAAAGATCCCAAAAAGAAAACTCCTAGGAATATTGTTGCCAAATTCCAGAGCTCCCAGGTCAAGAAGAAAATACTGCAAGCAGCCAGAAAGAAACAATTTGAGTATTGTGGAAACACAATCAGGATAACTGAAGATCTAGCAGCTTCTACATTAAGGGATCAAAGGGCTTTGAATATGATATTCCAGAGGTCAGGGGAGCCAGGAATAAAACCAAGAATCACCTACCAAGTAAAACTGAGTATAATGCTCCAAGGTAAAATATGGATTTTCAATAAAATAGAGAACTTTCAAGCTTTCTCAATGAAAACACCAGAGCTGAATAAAAAATTTGACTTTGAAACACAAGAATCAAGAGAAGCATGAAAAGGTAAGCAAGAAAGAGAATTCATAAGGGACTTAACTAAAGTTGAACTGCTTTGTTTACATTCCTACATGTAAAGATGATGTGTATAATTCATGAGACATCAGTATTAGGTTTAACTGAAGGGAGTATACATACATATATATATATACATGTATATGTATATATATATATATATATATGTATATATGTATATATATATATGGACAGAGGGCACAGGTGAGTTGAATATGAAGGGATGATATCTAAAAAAAAAATAAAATTAAGGGGTGAGATAGGAATATATTGAGAGAGGGAGAAAGGGGAGAGATAGAGTGGGGTAAATTATATCACATGAAAGTGGCAAGAAAAAGCAGTTCATTGGAAGGGAAAAGGGGGCAGGTGAGGGAGAATGAGTGAATCTTGCTCTCATCAGATTTGACTTGAGGAGGGAATAACATGCACTCCCAAATGGGTATATTACCCCACAGGAAAGAAGGAGGGAGGGGATAAAAAAAGGGGGATGATAGAAGGGAGGGCAGATAGAGGGAGAAGGTAATCAAAAGCAAACACTTTTGAAAAGGTACAGGGTCAAGGGAGAAAATTGAATAAAGGGGGAAAGGATAGGAGGGAGCAAAATATTGTTAGTCTTTCACAACATGAGTATTGTGGAAGGGTTTTGCATAATGATACACATGTGGCCTATGTTGAATTGCCTGCCTTTTTAGGGAGGGTGGATGGGGAAGGAAGAGAGGAGAGAATTTAGAACTCAAAGTTTTAAAAGCAGATGTTCAAAAAAAGTTGTTTTTACATGCAACTGGGAAATAAGAGATACAGGCAATGGGGCATAGAAATCTATCTTGCCCTACACAAGAACATAAGGGAAAAGGGGATGAGAGGGAGTGGGGTGCCAGAAGGGAGGGCTGACTGGGGAATGGGGCAATCAGAATATATGCCATCTTGGAGTAGGGGGGAGGGTAGAAATGGGGAGAAAATTTGTAATTCAATCTTCTGGAAATTAATGCTGAAAACTAAAAATATTAAATAAAAAAAGAAAGTCAAAAAAAAGAAGAGGGTCAGGGACACAGGAGAAAATTGAATAAAGGGGGACAGGATAGGATGGAAGGAAATATAGTTAGCCTTTCACTACATGAGCATTGTGGAAGTGTTTTACATAATTATACATATGTGACTTATGTTGAATTGCTTGCTTTCTTAGGGAAGGTGGTTGAGAAGGGAAGAGGGGAGAGAATTTGGAACTCAAAGTTTTAAAAGCGGATGCTTAAAAAATTTAAAAAAAAAGTTGTGTTTTGCATGCAGCTGGGAAACAAGATATATAGAGAATGGGGCTTAGAAATCTACCCTGCCCTACAAGAAAGTAAGGTGAAAGGAGATGCGGGGGGGAGTGAGGTGAAACAGGGGAGGGCTGACTGGGGAATGAGGCAATCAGAATTTATGCCATCTTGGAATCAGGGGGAGGGTAGAAATGGGGAGAAAATTTGTAACTCAAAATCATGTGGAAATCAATGTTGAAAACTAAAATATTAGAGAAAGAGAGAGAAGAGAGAGAAGAGAGAGAGAGGAAGGAAGGAAGGAAGGAAGGAAGGAAGGAAGAAAGAAAGAAAGAAAGAAAGAAAGAAAGAAAGAAAGAAAGAAAGAAAGAAAGAAAGAAAGAAAGAAAGACACCATGGAAAAATAAATTAAAAATTAATTGAAAACTAAATAATCTAATTCTAAAGAATGAGTGGGCCAAAGAACAAATCATAGAAACAATTAATAACTTCATTCAAGAGAATGACAATAATGAAACAACATACCAAAACTTATGGGATGCAGCAAAAGCAGTTCTTAGGGGGAGTTTTGTATTTCTAAATGCCTGCATGAATAAAATAGAGAAAAAGGAGATCAATGAA
Organism: Trichosurus vulpecula; assembly: GCF_011100635.1. Classification (NCBI taxonomy): domain Eukaryota; kingdom Metazoa; phylum Chordata; class Mammalia; order Diprotodontia; family Phalangeridae; genus Trichosurus; species Trichosurus vulpecula. Next base: position 130,851,672 of record NC_050578.1, on the reverse strand, counting down.
TTGGGTGTGAAACTGAAAAAGCTAGAAAAAAAAGAAATTGAAAATCCTCAATTAAATACCAAATTAGAAATACTGAAAATCAAAGGATAGATTAATAAAATTGAAATCAAGAACACTATTAAATTAATAAATAAAACCAAGAGCTGGTTTTATGAAAAAAAAATAAAATTGATAAACTTTAGGTCAATTTGATTAAAAAATAAAGAAAGAAAACCAAATTACCAGTATCAAAAATGAAAAGAGTTATTCATCTCCAATGAAGAGGAAATTAAAACACTAATTAGGAATTATTTTGCTCAATGGTATACCCATAAATTTGACAACTTTAGGGAAATGGATGAATATTTACAAAAATATAAATTGCCCAGGTTAATGGAAGAAGAAGTAACATACCCAAATCACCCCATCTCAGAAAAAGAAATTGAGCAAGTCATCAATGAACTCCCTAGGAAAAAATCTCCAGGGCCAGAAGGTTTTACAAGTGAATTCTATCAAACATTTAAAGAACAATTAATTCCTGTACTTTATAGACTACTTGGGCAAATAGTTGAAGAATGAGTTGTTCCAAATTTTTTTTATGACACAAATATGGTACTAATACCTAAACCAGGAAGAGTCAAAACAGAGAAAGAAAATTATAGACCAATTTCCACAATGAATATCAATTAACAAAAATTTTAAATAAAATATTAGCAAAAAGATTGCAGCAACTTATCACGATAATAATACACTAGGACCAGGTAGGATTTATTCCAGGAATGCAAGGCTGGTTTAATATTAGGAAAACTATCAGCATAATTGAGCATATCAACAACAAAACTAGCAGAAACCATATGATCATCTCAATAGATTCAGAAAAAGCCTTTGACAAAATACAACATCCATTCCTACTAAAAACACTAGAAAGCATAGGAATAAATGGAGCCTTCCCTAAAATTATAAATAGCATCTACCTTAAACCATCAACAAGCATTATCTCTGATGGGGATAAGCTAGATGCATTCCCAATAAGATCAGGGGTGAAACAAGGATGTCTATTGTCACCCCTATTATTCAATTTCATACAAGAAATGTTAGCCATAGCAATAAGAGAAGAAAAAGAAATTGAAGGAATTAGAATATGGAAAGAAGAAATTAAATTATCACTTTTTGCAGATGATATGATGATTTCCTTAGAGAATCAAGTAAAAAACTACTTGAAATAATAAACAACTTTAGCAAAGTTGCAGGATATAAAATAAACCCACATAAATCCTGGACATTCCTATAAATTAATAACAAAGCCCAACAGCAAGAGATAGAAAGAGAAATTCCATTTAAAGTTACTGTAGACATTATAAAATATTTGGGAGTCTACCTAACAAGAGAAACCCAGGGTCTATATGAACATAATTAGAAACGCTTTTCACACAAATAAAGTCAGATCAAAATAAATGGAAAAAACATAAGTTGCTTGTGGTTAAGATGAGCTAATATAATAAAAATGACAATTTTACCTAAATGAATTTACTTAGCACCATACCAACTGAACTACCCCTACCCTGCCTCCACACACCCTCCCAATGGTGGTCTCGCAAGCACACATTTAAAAAGTGTTAATTCTGTAGCTCCTCAGGTGTTCTATTCTGCTTTATACTATGAGACTGGGTGGTTGTAGGGAGCAGAGATTACTAGATTGGTCTTGTGGTCATTAGATATAACCCTGCATTCTTCTTCTTCTATTTTCTGTCTTGTTAATACTCAGGTGACACTCCCAAACTTCTTCAGTGTCATTGATTATTTTGTGAAGGAAACTCAAGGAAACTAAGACCATTTATATATTCCACTGATTACAATCTTGGTATGTTTCTTGTAATGGTCCAGGTATGGGGTGAACTGTGTTCATTTGCAGTAGGAATGAACGTAAGAAATTAGCATCAATAAGCCCTTTTTTCTTTAAAGAAAAGGATGTATTCAAGAAACACTCAGGAGAAAGATCTGATAATATTTGGTAATTGTTTGGATTTTGGGGTGGGAGTGGGAGGCTCCTAAAGATGGAGTTTTCAGATGAGTACAGAGATTTAAGCCTGAGTGAATGGGAGAATTATAGTTCCATTCAGAGAAATAAGTCAAAATGAGAAGCTGATCTGGAAAGCAAAATGAGTTTAGTTTTAATTGTGTTAAATTTGAGAGACTAGCAGAACATCTAGGGGTCGGAGTTCAGCAGGCTGTAGGGAATTCAGTTCAATTCAGTTAAGGGAGCATTTATTATTCATCTGTTACATTCAAGGCATTCTACTAGGCACCAGGAATACAAAGTGAAAACAGAAATAATCCCTGACTTAATGTATATGGAGGAATATTTATAAAAGGGCATAGTGTAATTCTTGGCCTCGCTGAGTTTAATGAGGTGTAGTAGAGGGCTGAAGACAAACTACCAGTCAATAAACATTCTTCCTTGTGGTAGTTTAGAAACAATTGGATGACAATTTGTGACACAATTAGACTTTCTTTTATCTAACTACTTAAGGCATTGTTAAAGAATTTTTAGCACAAAATCTTTGCAGCATTTTCTCAGACCCCCTAAATGGGAACCGCGGAGCCAGAGCAATGACTCTCAGCTTAAGGATTTATTGAACCTCCTTTCTTTAACTCCCTCAGAACTTTAGCTCTTGAGGTGGGTTTTTACCTCCAGTAGGAGATGAGAGAAAGTTCACCTTTCTTATTGGACAAGTTCTTCCTAACTCAAAAGCCACTACAGTTGCCTTAGAGTGATTAATTTCAATTCAGTCATTTTCATCTGTATACTCTTTTGGGAATTCGATATTGGTGAGTGCCCAGGTACTAAAGTATGAATATTGTTTATGCCTCAGGGGTAAGTCTTGCAGGACTTTTCATACATGATTAACGTATTCCACCTTCCTACCTTTCCTAGGGTAGAAATGTTTATTTCCATCGGAAAGCTGTTTCCTTTACCTTTTAATGGTTTTGTCTTTTAAGCCCCAGCAGAATTTTAGTTGAAGTCTTCCTGAGGCATTCCATTTTATAATCAAAGAGAATTAACTTGACCAAGTCATTTATTTCCTATGCAAAACAAAGATGTAAAGCCCCCAGTAAAACATACTTTCAGAGACTATTTTTCTATTTTGTTTTTGTATCCATAGTGACTAGTACATAGCTTGTGTTTAATAAAGCTTGTTGAAGTGATCAGTTTGGATATGTTAAAAAGCTATTTTGTTAACTAGTCTAATAATTCCTGGAAGTTTGTTTCTCTCATATCCCTCTTCCTCCCAAATCTGATTTCTTATCAGACATCCCTTAACAAATGCTTTTTTCTCCCCTTAAAAAGCTTTTACAAATTATTTTTACTTTGATGATATAACACAAAAAGAAAAAACTCTCCTCAGCCCAAAACTTCAGGGGCATACTCAGGGACACTATATAACCTAGATTTCTGTGGTGAGTGGGCTCACTCAATCCCTAAGGTCCTCCTTGGAGTATTGCTGCTGAACTGGTTACAAAACCTAGTATGGACTCCTACTACTCCCAGACCACCAGATTCTTGGAAGTTAGCTCTCTTGACTTTTAAAAACTAATAAGATGAGAGCATCAGTCTAGATTTATATCTTTCATGTAAAACAAAAGAACAGGAAGGTAAAGAACCATCTGTTTTCTAGGGTTCAGGTCTCCTCAGAGGGAGAAGGCCCAAGGCCTCTCTCCTTACCTTATCTCTCATTTCTGTCTCAGTGAAAGTCAAAACCACCAAGAAAGGTAAGTGAATCAACACATGCTTCGTCCCAAATAGCCATGAGTCAATTAAAATATGCTTAAATTTTCAGAGGTACATTATGTGACTTTATTCAATGAAATAATTCAGACTGAGTTGACACTTTTAGATAATGATAACTAATCTGATATTCAGAAGATTGAAAATGCATAGTGAGGCTAAAGACCTCACTGAGTGGCTGAACCACTAGCAAATTTATGAATTAGAGTGTGGTTTATTTATTTACTAAGAATAATTTTTCAGATTAATCATTGCCTTAGGCTGGTGATGCTCAAAACTTTTTTGCTCAGGATTTGCTATAAGGAATCCAGGGCATTAGGAGAGATGTGCACATGTAATTTTAAGTATGATCTCTCTACATTTTGTGGCAAACTTAGTCAAACTGACTCAGTCCAGATTTTAAGAACCATAGTTGTAGGCATTAATTATAGGTGTTTGTAAAATATTTAGGTTATGCCTTGATTATGGGTAGCAAGCTATGCAGCCATCCATTACTCCTGATGTTTTTATTTAGAAAGCTTGACAATATAACACCAAGAAAATAAGACTGTCAAGTAATTTCTCTCCTTTTTTTTTTTCTACTTTAGGACATACCAAGGCAGATTCACCAATCAGAATTTCCCCATGGAGACAAGAGCAACCTCTTGTGAGACCAGTGATCAAAAATGCTGTTAGACCTCATGTGAATGATTACTTGAATGGTGAGAAATACAAATTTATTTTTCCTTTTAGAAATATGGGCAACTGAATTGAGAGTTACTTTAGTGTATGGGTGATCTACATCTTAATTTCCCAAATGTTTTCCCAATGTAAAAAAAGTAATCATTTTCATCTTGAGGATGGAAGGTCAGCATATATATCTTCCAGTAATAATCTAGAGTTACTCCAATAATCTAGAGTACCTATATGAGAGCCATGGAGTACTGTTCATCTCTATTTTTAGTTCTAAGTATATTTACCCTTTCGCACAATTCAGTTTCCTAGACCTTGTGATTTCCTACGGTCTTCCTAGTCTTCTATAGATTCTCTCAGTTTAGAGTTATAAAGTTATATTCCCAGAGAAACAGTGCCTAGAAATACAATTACCTCTACACTTGCTCAGTCTCCCTCCTAAGATATAGTTACCATTTGTAACTGAGATGAATGCTATAGAATTACATGCCATATCAATTCAATAAGAAAAATAAGCTGCTTCCCAAAGCATGAATTATTTTAGGAGAAACCTATATCTTAAATAAAATGAAAAGAGAGTGGCATTTGCATATGCTAAAGAAATAGAAAAAAATTAGTTTGGGAGCCAGGAACCTAACAAATATGAAAAGCTATTCTATCCTTTTCTTTAGGTTATTATTCTTGACTAATCTCGACTTTTCTTCAATAGAATTTCCAGGTCAAGAGTCCAATAAAATGAGAAGGGAGAAGAGAGAAAAAGAAAAAAGTGGACACTGACTAAAATAAAATTATAAATCAGCCTTCCTGATCTTGGGAAAACCTATTTTAAAAATTCTAGAAAGAAGATTACTTGGTGTCTCCTGATCCTGGATGACAAAAAGTCACACCTGAGCATTATACATGTAGAATGTTGTCTTGGTAGAGTCATCTTTTTACAAGGATGATGCAAACTACTACAATGAAGGGTCTTCGGGGGGATACACATATTTCCACATGCTTTTATAAGCTGACATTAATCTCTGTAAATGAAATTTGAATTCTCTCTTTGCGGGGGTGTGGTTAGTCTAAATTAATTTCCAGATACTATTTTCATATAAGATTTTCTTTTAAACTGTGGTAGTTTCAATGCTGCAAAGTTTGATTTGAACTTGAACTTTCCAAGTAGAAACATTTTAATTGACTAGATAGAGAAGCATCTGATCATCAAGATGAAAAAACACTTAAACCAGTTCTGGAGGACCATAGTTCCATCTCCATTGTTTAAAATAAATGGGCCTTTATCTACTTTGTATATTTTTTTTTTGCATTTGTTTCTCTCTTATTTTGCTATTTCAAAGGATTTCAGATTCATGGTTGTAAGGGACTTCAGACTGACTCATTTTTCAGATGAGAGAACAACTGAATGTCTGACATGTCTACTGTCACATTAGAGAATCAGGTTATCTATAGTTTCTCACCTTAAGGCATGGGATCATTTACAAGGTGGGGAGGGCAATGGAGAGACTGGTAACAGAGTATAAAATTGCAAAGCTCTCTAAAAAGATGTTTACAGATGGTACAAATTCACAATTTGAAGGCACTTTGAGTTCTGCATCTTAAATTCTACTTGCTTCTCTGTTCTCAAGTTCTATTGTGATGATCAGAGTAAGACTGGAGGTACTGGAAAAATCGACCATTTATTGTAGTCCAAGTTATAAAACTTGGGAGTTACAGCATCAGAGAGCAAGGAAATTGTCAGGGTAGGGGGTGATGCCAAGGGATGACATTTTAAAATCATATGGTGGATTGAGCATCTGCTTGCAGAAGGTGCATCTTGAGAAGTGGGAGATAAGGCAGTTCTGAGTTGATAGTATGAGCAACAAAAATAAACAAAAAACCCAAATTAATAGTAAGTTGCATTAAATATATAGTATAGCCTACTGGGGTTGGGTTCTTAACCTTTTTGTATCTTGGACCCTTTGGCAGTCTGATAAAGCCTATGAACTATTAAGAATATTCAAATGCATAAAATAAAGTTGCAAAAGAAACCCATTATTTTTAAATAAACTACTTTAATATTTAAAAAAACTTAATTCACACATTCCAGGCTAAGAACCTTATCTAGAGCACAGGGCTATGATAACTTTACTGTACTTTGCCCTGGATAAATAATATCTTAAGTACTGTGTATAGTTTGAAAAGCTATATTTTAGTAAGGTCATCTACAAATTACCTGTCCAGAGTAGGACAATGATAAGGATTATTGAAAACCACACCATTGGGATTCAGTTGAAAAAACTAGAATGTTTAGTCTACAGAAGACTTAAGGTAAAATAGATACTGCCAAGCATGTATAGGATTTTCACTAGGAGGGAACAAACTTGTTCTTTACTCTGCCCAGAGCGTAGAATAACGGGTGTTATGAGGTAGATATGAACTCCATTAAAGAACAAATTTGCTAATAAGCAGAGCTCTCTAAAAATGGATGCACTCCCATTCTGGTCTGCTGCTTGATTCCTTCCACCATGCGAGCCAGGGACTTGGGAAGCAGCTGACGCTGGAGCTCCACCGTTGCACCACCTCCACCAACCCCCAGGGCTGAGGCTGAGACCACCTTCTAACCTGATTTAGCAGCTTTCCCACTAACCTTTCCCGTGGTCTTTGGCATTTGTGGATTGAGAGGTCTGGTAACTGCCACAGCTCAATGATTCATGATGGAGTGCAGGGCTTGCTTTGTCCTGCCTGGATCTGGGTCGCAGTTCTGGTTGGTGGTTCTTGAGGGAGGAGCACTGCTGTGGCAGAGCTTTCGGTGACAGTGGAGTAAAAATAGCTCTGAAAACAGCAGCGCAGCCCTTAAAGCTTGGGACAAAGCACTCTCTACTCTACAGTCATACCCTGAAAAAAAAATGGAATCATCATGCGGTGGAACCAAGATGGTGGCTGGAAAGCAGCAACTTGCTTAAGCTCTCCTCAAATCCCTCCAAACACCTGTAAAAAATGGCTCTGAACAAATTCTAAAGCTGCGGAACCCATGAAATAGCACAGGGAAGCAGGTCTCTAGCCCAGGACAACCTGGATGGTCACTGGGAAGGGTCTATCGCACAGTGCTGGGAGCTGACTAGGGCCCAGTGTGGGCCATGCCAGGGCAGACCAGACCGAGAGTTGGCCTGGAGTGGGCCTCAGGGCCATGAATCATTGAGCTGTGGCAGTTAACAGACCTCTCAACCCACAAACGCCAAAAACCATGGAGCAGGTTAGTGGGAAAACTGATAGAAGGGAGGGCAGACTGAGAGAAAGGGTTATCATATGCATGCCATTTTGGTGTGGCAGGGAGGGGAGAGATGGGGAGAAAATTTGGAATTAAAAATCTTGTGGAAATGAATGTTGAAATCTAAAAATAAATATTGTTTTTACATCAGCTACATTTCTCCATGTCACCTTCCTACTCCCACTTGGAAAGCCATCTCTAAAGGAAAATTAAAATTTGCGTCAGCTGATATGACTGGATGAATACCTTCATTATCACCATCTCAACATTGATTTAAAGCTGCAATTGACTTGGTCATCTATGTCATTACTCCTCCCTTTACAGGTGAAAAAACTTAAACAGATTAGACTATTTACATAAGATTGCAGTGGTAGAGCTGAGATTTGAACAGAGGTAGTTTCACTAGACAATTTATGGTTCTTTCCACGCCATTCGTTTTTGTGATACTATATAATCCAAATAAGACAGTACCTGCCTTGAACCAGGGGGAGTCAATAGGGGCCACTACTGTTTTCCTTTTATAATGAGCACTATTTTTTTCTGAACAAAAGAGTAGAATTTAAGTCAGAGGGCAGTGACAGTTTCTTTTATCTTTATCTACCAATGAGCAGAGTACTTGGCATCCAGTCAGTGCTTAGTTCAAGTCTTACTGGGGTGAGGTGCCCAAAGGCACAGAGTTGGCAACATCTCCAGGATTAGAACTAGGCCTTTCTATTGCCAAGGACCAGTATTGTTCCACTAAATCAAAGATAGTGCACGCACAAAAAACCAGAAATTTACAATCTCAGGTATTCTGATTGGTACGATTTGTGAAGACAACTTTATAGATCAGAAACAATGGTAACTTCGTAAAATGAATTTGAACCCTCATACTCTCAATCAGGGCTGTCCAACCTTAGGTTTGTATTGAAACAACAGACAATATATTTTGACTTGCCATTTTAGTGAGAGCTCTGTGTAGCTTGGCTTCCTTTACTAAAGCATTATTGTAAATTTCTATGCTTGTAGGTGGGCTGCATTTTGGACAGCCCTGCTCTAAATTACAGATCCCCAACTAGTAGAATTAGGACTATTGGCACTGTCTTCAAAACAGTTGCTGCTGATGCTTCTTACTTGTTCCTTCTTGATTTCCAGTAGGGAAGATCAGGTCACAATGCTCTAGGCTCCCTTAAATTAGGGATATCTCTGTAAAAACCCTACACTTAAATCTCAAGATTTTTCTCACAGAAGTGAGAAGATAACTTTGTATAAATCATGGAATACGAAATGACAGTCAATCTACATTGATGGACCAAGATATAGAAATATCTTATTTTAAAAAAAAGATACCCATTTTATGAATTTAATTATTTTAATAAGTAAAAAATTACCTGATGGTCCTGTACAAATCATGTTATTCATCTTTACACCTGATATTTGTCACTCATATATGTAGATCTCACACTACAGAAATGCACAAACGTACAATTAAAGGAAGAACACTGGAAGCTCACAATGGCTTTCCAATGGGGATAGAAATGATCAGACTGGAAATAACTGTTACTTGCAGAACAGGTTATCTCTAAATGGACAATTATAACCATAAAATGAACTTAATACTGTTAATTTTGTTTATACCTACAAAAGCATTTTGACACCCCTAAAATATGCACTGATATAAAAGTTCCATGTTTACTCCTAAAGAAACCATGACGCGGAAGCCCTAAGGCCTCCAAATTACAAATAAATAAATGCATGGGTACCAATAGCCATTAATTGCATAAATTAACTCCCGGAAAACTTTCAGTACTGTCTCATAACCAGTTTGAGAGTGGCATAAAGGACAAAATCTCTTTTGAAAGTTTAGGGACTAGGGACAAAAATAAGTCACAGGATTTTGGACTTCCCCTGAATATATTAAAATATGAAAATTTATTCTTTCATTTGGACTAGAAAGCAAAAGGATATGAACCATGACAAATACTAATGATTTTAAAACAATTAATTACTTTTAGTTTTTCTTTGACCACTCTGCCCTAGTTAGTAATAGAGACTTAGGTGACGATAGGAATTTTTTCCTCACATATCTGGCAAAATGGATATTTTTATGAGAGCATATCTTAAGTAAAAGAAAAAACCCTTAAATATTCATCTTGCTGACAAGCAAAATCAATTAAATAATTTATAAGAGGTATAAAGAGAGGAAATAAAGAGAGGAAATAAATATCCCTCACTAAATGCACTAAATTGGGGGTCGACATGAGTTAAACTTGATGCAAAATCCCGTTTTTAATATCGATCTTTGGTATTTTTATACTTGGCATCTTGAATAGTCTTCTCATGCTGATAAACTGGAGAAAGCAAAAAACATAATGGCAAAATGACTGCAATGATGTTATAAACTGCTGGTTGCTTTAGACTGCATGATAATTCCAAAATTAACAATTGTTTATTGACTTCACAGACTTTACAATGCTGAATTAAGTCATCATTTAAAAGAGAGTACCTGCATTTATATCTGTTAGGTCTCAACAAACAAGGTTTATGTTGATTAGGGCTTTAAAAAAAATCTATCCCAGTCCACCTAGTCTTTGGGAATGGGCAGTAAAATAACAGATTCTCTTTTCATAATCAGAACAAATGTTAAGAAGATTACATTTTAACTATTATTTTCCATTCCTTTCCAAAGATGCTCTTCTTTTAAACCTCCTATAGACTGATGGGCTACAAAAATCAGATTTAGTGAATTTCAAATTAAAGCCATTATAAAACATCAGGATTACTCATATTTTCCATTCACTCCATTTAATCTCCAAGTAGGCTATAGGCAATTGTCAAAATTAGCATAATTATTCTGTCTAGGTTAATATGGAACTTTGCCTGATCCTCATCTTACAGTTCATAAGCTGGTGCTTTCAACACAAGGCCTGATTTATAGGGTGGGCAGATAAATATACTAACTGTGACGATGACGACGATGATGTAACAGATTGGTTAAAATCCCTTACAAGAAGCAGAAGAGTGCTGCTCATAAAAAGAATTTTTTTCTTTACTGCACAATTATAAATTGTCTTTTTTTCTAAGACATCCACAAAATAATTGATGCTTGAGTTTCAAAGCCTAATCATTTGAGGTACGGCAACAAAACAAACACTAGAACAAACATAGAAACAACATGTCTCAAATTTTCAAAGTCCACAAAAAAATGATTCCAAGAAACAGCTTGTCTATTTCCACTTTGTAAGACTCAATTCTTGATCATTGTCACTTCCTTAGACCTTGCTTGAATCTGAAAAGGATGACAGATAAATATATTCTTCCTGTTTTCATTCACTCAGGATAATACATATATTTCTGTTGTGGTATGTCAGAAAATGGTATTCCAGTTCAGTAATTGACATTCTGGTGACTAGACCAATGCATGAAGAGAATCAGGACAAGTGTACAATAAATTCAATTCTGTTTTACTGTTCTTCAGTGCAGTTTCCTACTGAATTTTCTTTCTTTTTTAAATTAAGGCTTCTTTAAAGAGAAATACATAAGTACCGCATTGGGACTTTAAGAGTTACTCAAATTAAGTACACTCCTATCTAAAGAAGTGGTCCTGGAGTGACTTTAAAACTGTTGTTGTCAATCGTTGTCCTGGGTGAAGTAGTATCTTACAGGGGGTCCTGGCAAATCTTCATCACCATCATTTTCTGGGGCAAATGATACAGTAAGATCTACATATTTCTTTTCGGTTGATGGTTTCACAAGCTTGTGCATTCTACGAAAAAAAAATTAGAGATTACTTCTGTATAAAAATACTTAGAAATTAACAATTCTTAAAAACAAAACAAAAAAGTTCTCCTTATATGTTTCTACCCAAATGACCTCTCATATTTTCTTCCCCTTTCATTGAGGAACTTTTAGAAAAAATAGCCTGTCTCTACTCCTTTACCATCCAACTTCTTAACCTCTTGCAATCTGTTCCACCATCACTTCATAGACACTATTCTAAGGTCACCAGTGAATTCTTTAGGAAATAAAATAGAATATGAAGCATATGACTTCACTGATAACCATGCCCCTAGAGCAGGCCAGCACACTGTGGACTGCTTATGGCATACTACTTGCAGCCCACCAGAGGATTCTGGATAGCCAGTAAAAATGCAAATTCCTCAGCAAAACTCACTATGAGAAGTTTCCTTAGGGCAGGCCTGCACAAAATAGGGCTGCTTGTGCTTGTCAAAAGATTTTGGGCAGCCCATGAAAAATGTACAGAACGTAAAACAGGGCCTGCACAAGCGGTATGTTGTGTAGGCCTGCCCTAGAGTGACAACACATTCCCCCCTTATTCTTTACCAAAAGGTAAAGTATTTAACGAGCTGTCAGATAAAAAGGACATTTGTCCAGTTTGGCTCTAAAGCAGTGGTGTCAAATTCAAAAATAAACTATCCCTGCCAGCTGCATATTGATTTAGAAAACCACAAATGAACATTATTTATTTTGTATTGTTTTATTTTATTAAACATTTTCCAGTTACAATCTGGAGGGCCTTTAGCAAATCAGTTGAAGATTTGACACCTCTGCTCTAAAGGTTAGAATTAGGACAAGAAAGTGGATATATCTTAGACAGTTTCAGGTTTGACTTCAGGAAAAACTTCCTAACAAGTAGTGCTAGCCCGGGTGGGATAAGCTACCTTGGGATAGATTTCAGTTTGCTGAAAGTCTTCAAGAAAAGCCTGGAAGGCCATTTGTAACCTTAAAGGGCTATATAAAGGTCAGCAGTTAATATTACTATGGCTTCTTGTATAAGTTGGATTAAAATAACTGCTGAGGTCCTTTTCGACTCTGAGAGATTTTGATTAGATTCTGCCTACTTCTCTAGTTACTTCTGTTTAATTTGCTAGCTACTCTTCTACTTTCTGATACTATAAGGGGAGATTATGCCCCATGGTCCTAGCTTTAGCTGTATCCTACGTATTCTCCACTTGGGCAATCATACTGACTCCCGTGGCTTTTAACTACTATTTCCATGCAGGGGATTCTGTACTTTCAGCCCTGGCCTATTTTCCAAACTCACTAGACCCACACCTCTTGCCTCCTGGATATTCTATAAACACCTCAAACTGGACATCCAAAACAACGTATTATTTCCCCCTTAAATCTACTTCCTCTGTCAAGGGCACTCCTATTCACTTAATTATGTATCTGAAACCTTGGTGTTTATTTCTTATTTTTCTCAATCTCTCAATTGTCATTATGCCCCAAAAGTTATAAAACTGTGTATACCCTTTGACCTGGCAATATCACTATTAGGTCTGTTTCCCAGGGGGATCAGGGAAAAAGAAAAAAAAACCCTATATTTTCTAAAATATTTATAGCAGCTCTCTTGGTGGTGGTAAAGAACTAGAAACTGTGGGGGATGCCACAAATTAGGGAATGGCTACACAAGTTATGGTATATTATTGTGATGGAATATTACTGTGTTATAAAAAATGAGCTGGTTGATTTTAGAAAAATATGGACAGACTTGCATGAAATAATGATGAGTGAAATAAGCAGAACCTCCAGAGAAAGAACTGATAAATGGAAGTATATATGGTATGTTTTTACAAATACACACATGTGTCAAATGGTGGCCTTCTCTAGTGAGGGGTGGGGAGGGAGGAAAAAAAATACAACTGCAAAGTGCCCAGAAAACTCAGAAAGAAGCACAGAAAAGCAGGGTAGTTTTGAAAACAATGTGTTTGTTAAAGTTTTTCAAAAAGCGTAAACTGTGAAATGGAGATTCTCGGTTTCATACTGAATCCTCTTTTTGTGTTATGCCTGTGTGCATGGAAATGCCTTTTTTCTTTTTTAAGTTCAAAATGGACAAAAAAAACTCTCCATTTTCATACCTAATCAAGGACTGTTGCATCCATCCCTTCCTTTTCATTCCTACCCATTATCATCCGTAGATTATTCCAACAGTCTTCTGATTTAACTATCTCTAGCCTGCCTATTTCATAGTACTTCCAGGTTAATCTTCCACATTACTCCCTCTTCCAAATTCAGTGGTATAGCCCTACTGGTTGGTCTATCTACTATTCGTCAAACAAGACATTCCATCTCCATGCTTTTGTACTGGCTGTGGCTCCTGTGCTTGAAGTGCTTTCCCTTCTAACTTCTACTCCTCAAATCCCTGGTTTACTTCGAAATGGACTTTTACATAAAGTCTTTCCTGATCCCCCTACAACTGGCAGTGTCCTCCCTCACAAAACAATCTTGTATTCATGATGGCTCCTGCCAGCATGTGAACTTGGTGAAGGCAGGAACTATATTCCTAGAGCTTAGGCACAGTACTTGGCACAAGGCAGATACTTAAATACTTGTTGACTGATTATGTTGTATATGGCCCAGAAAAATAAGATCCTCAAGTCAAGGGCCTGTTTCCTTTCTGACTTTGTACTTCCAGTGCTTAGTCCAATGCCTTTCACATAATGAACACTCAATAATGTTTGTTCAACTGAACTGAATATAGACATCTCTTTGCTGTAAATTATTTGTAGTAAATTTTTAATTCCACTAACTATATAATTTACCACTGGTTGAATGGTTTTTGCTAATGCCAATAATGAATATTAACTAATTAAAATTAACAATGAAAGCACCACTTAATTAGTTCCAGCAGTTTTGGGTGCAAATCTGAATGGGTCAGTATCTTCCAAATCAAGACTCTTTGCTCCTTATTATTTTTGTTCCTTATAGCACTAAGCCTTCACAGATATGTCAACTTCTTTTTATAGCACTTATTTGTTAATAACTAGAAATATAAGAAGATGGAATGTCTCCCCTTAATGTGACAAAAGAGTTAGTGTAAAAGAGAAAATCATCAAAACTAAAACAACTTTGATTCAGGCTGGTAGTACTGGAAAGAATTTAACTGGTCTACCAAAACAGAACGCTTCTATGAGTTATAAATCAATTCTTGCATTTAGTTTTTTTCACCATATATTTTGAAAAGGAATTTTGTTTTAAGAAAGTTCAACGGGCTTTACATACACAAAATGTTTGTTGCTTCTTTGAAGACTGATTTTTAATACAGAAAATTATTAGGACACTTAAGGTATGCCTATATACCACCATACTTTTTATTACCAACATATTCTGGGTATAATTGTACTGGTGTTAGAAAATCTTCATTTGCTTAGTATAGACCTAAGCCAGCATTTTAATCCTGGTGGATCTTTGGGATTGAACATTTTGATACTTACGTCAACTTTAATCTTTTTATATGACCAGGCATTACAGGAACATAAAGCATCTTGACTCCCTGTACCACCATTGTTGGTTCAATTCCATATTTCTCCTGTAAATATCAAAAAACTTTTTTTTTTAAAAATGGACCACAC
This sequence comes from Trichosurus vulpecula, assembly GCF_011100635.1. Classification (NCBI taxonomy): domain Eukaryota; kingdom Metazoa; phylum Chordata; class Mammalia; order Diprotodontia; family Phalangeridae; genus Trichosurus; species Trichosurus vulpecula. The sequence continues at coordinate 130,836,632 of NC_050578.1, read as the reverse complement.
CAATGTGTAGTTTTTTATTTAAAGCATTAAAACTGTTTACCCTTGTGACCAAATACTGAACCACAGTATTCAGATCTCTTAAAAAAGTAATGGATTTGTGGCAAAGGCAAGATAATTACTGAAGATTATCTGCAACACGATTGAAACCATTTACTTATCAATATTACCGAGAAAAGGAAGTGTAAGTAACAATGAGGGTAAGTGCTCTCAATAAAAGATGCTATCTATTCCTCAATTTCCCAATAGGATGAATCAAAAAGAAATAAAAGGTCTCACCCTGACAGCATTTATGAAATCTGAAAGGGTGAAATCTTCTTTTCCATGAATAGTCCATCTGTCCCAGATTGTGAATGTTATTCCATTTCTGTTATTAAAAAGAAAATGTTTAGGATGTTTATCTTGCCTCTCTTTAATAAAAATATAACAAAGTCCAGCTTGTAGGCAGTACTCATCTTTTGTTAACAATTAAAAATGAACATAAGAGAGAAGGAAAGGCTATTTCTTGAATGTTTTAAAATGTTTAAAATCTTTGTCTGACGACTTATGAAAAAAATTATCAGAGTCAGGATTTTCAGGACACTTGAACGTAGTGGTTTTTTTTGTTTTAAGGAAAAAATTGCAAACATAAAATCATCCAACTTTGAATTAGAATGGTCCTTAGATGCCATCTAGTCTATTCATTTTATATTTGAAGTGACTACGGTCCAGAGAATTAAGTGACCTGCTCAAGGTCACAAAGCTGGTTGGTAAAGAGCCAAGTCTACTGACTCTTAGTCTATAGCAGGCCTGGTCTAGGATTCTATACCATACACCATATGCAGGGAGGGGAAATATGATTATTACATATGAACACAAGAATGTACAATTATATTTGCTCAACTATGTCCTATATATAGATTGTGCTGCTGGGGATCGAAAGAACGAACTCTTTCTACCTATTTAGGGATTTGAAACAATAAAATGGGATTTAGTGGAAGAAATGACAGTAGAGGGTATATACTTGGTTCAGCTATATTTCAAAATACAGAAGTATTTTTTTTTAACCACTTTCTTGCTACATACCTGATTTCAATTTTTTTAACTTCAGCTGTCTCGGTAAACACTATAATTGGAATGGCTAAATTAAGGAAACAATTTCTGTAGGCTTCAAATGGAAGGCCACCAGCAACTTTGATCAACTCCAAAGCAACCTGGATATAAGAAACAGACCTGATTAAATATTAGATAATATTTAATTTATAATACAGTGATATCTATTCCTTGGCATTCTTCCCATACATTGTCTCAGGCCATTTCTTAGAAAACAAAAACCAATCAATTCCTAGATAAATTGTATGGCTTTTGGAATGGTGACCATTCACCTTGTCTTTTCTAGACCCAGAGCCACCGTGCTACTTCCACCTACGTGAAGTAACAGCTGTATGAGTATCTTCTGCCTCCAATGCCATACTTTCCTACCCTAGATAAGAACAACAATCAATTCAACACCACCATTCCTGGAGTCATCATCCCTCTCACTCCCCTGTACAAAGTACTCCTTGATCATTTAATGGCTGCCTCTTTCTCCATCAACATTCTCATCCCCTATCAAAATGTAAGCTGCTTTAGACTTAGAGGGCAGACTATTTCACTTGCTTATGTTTGTGCTTAGCATAGTACCTGGCACATGGTAAGTTTTTCATAATGCCTTTTCATTGTTTATAAAAAACTTCTCTATAGTGTCTTCTATAATTTCCTCTGTATCTTGTTGGATATAAATTTTCCCCTAACCATAGAAGAGATACCTCCATTCTATTCTTTTCCAGAGTAAGATGCTTATCTAAATCTATTTTCTGCCAAATTGTTTTTTAATTTTCCTAACGTTCATCCAACAGAAAATTTTTCCCTCAGTAGTTTGTGTTTTGGCTTTACTAATATTACTATTCATGAATATTACTAATATTCATTAGTGTACACTGCTTCTACATCTTGCTTGTCCAGTCTGCCCCACTGGTCTATTTACCTATTTTTTAAATCAGTATGAAATAGTTTTGGTATTATTCAAGACATATGTGGAATTATATTAAATAGAGAGAACTAAGAGCCATTTTTGAATAGATAAGTGGTCAAAGATATAAACAGCTCTCAAAAGACTATTACAAACTCTTTAACTACACAAAAGAGTCCTTCAAATAATAAGAGATACAAATTAAAATTGAGTTGGTATTTGCCAACTGTCAAAGATGACAAAAGAAGGAAAAAGTCCACGTTGGATGGGCTGTGACAAGATACACACAGTGGTGTGCCATTGGGAGGAGTTGTAAATTGGTCCTATCATTTCAAAAAGCAATTCAGAATTATGCTTAAAGAAAAAAAGTGATTGAAGGGAGGCAGCAGTGTGACATGATGGACAGAGAGTCTTAGAATTAAGAAGATGTAAGTTGAAGTCCTACTTCTGACACATACTGACTGGCTGTGTGACCCCTCAGGCAAGTCATTAATACTTTCAGGCCCGAGGCTTACCCACTGAATGTGAAGCTGTGGCATAAATGTTGATGTGCTCTGGTAGAGTTTCCTATATTAATGAAATCACAGGTACAATTAAGAAAAAAAGTGAAATCTAGAGGAAGGCCTTCACCATGTTAGGTATAGCAATGCAAAGACATTGATGTAAGACCCACTGGGATGACATGAACCAATCACATAAGATTAGAAGATGCGGACAGTTTGCACTTTGTACATTAGAGGGAGAGACCATGTCAATAAGACTGTGGATCCATAGGAGAACACACTCTTTCAGAGAACAGGATAGTGCATATTATATTCTAGAAAAATAAATTGCATCTAAAATGATTGAAGTTTTGCCACTTAAAGAAGATCATTATCTGGAATGATCCACACCTTCTTCCCCCTACAGTGTTGCATAAAATTGATTACTCTGTATAATATATATATTTATCTCGTTTCCAATGGCTTACAAATCTGTAATAAAATACCAAGTAGGCCCTAAGTGCCCCAAGAATATCTTTTTATTTTTCTCTGAGTAGCTCCCTCTTGAAACTGACTGAAGGCTGTTCAAAACTTTTTTTTTTCTTTTCAAGGTTTGAAAATCTTACCCAATTCCCTTGCTTAGAGCAAAGCCCCTCACTTTATGCTAAGAAAACAGAGGTTACTTGTGGTAAACTAGGGTGCTGATCTCTCTAACTGAGCTTATCAGTTCACATGGGCTCAATGATCATTTGTATTTAGTTGACCCATATTCATACAGCCATCCCTAGTCTTTCTCTTGAGCTCCAGACCTACATCGCCAGCTGTGTACAGGACATTTCAAAATCAACATGTCCAAAGTCAAATTCATTATCTTTCCCTCCACACCCATTGTTCTCTTAGACTTCCCTATTAGTGTCAAGGGACAATACTTTCTAGTCACCCAGTTTTATAGCCTCAGAACTATTTTTGATGCTTCACCGTCACTCACTGCAACCCCATCAACAAAATAAACTATATTTTTTAAAGCAAAGCATTTATCATTTTGATACAGAGTTGTGATTAGCTTATTTACAGTATATGAAAATATACTGAAAATAATTATAACTTCTATCATTCTAAACTATCTCCACACCTCCAAAATGACAAGAAAACTGCTGAGACATTTTCAGTCATAATTTAAATTCTATAATAGATAAGATTAATATTCATCCTTTCTAAAAATATAAATAAGTCATGGTCAGGAAAGGTTTCACTTAGAGGGCCAAGACACGCACTAAACCAGACACTGCAGCCGTGGATGTTGCTATAGCAGGGATTATTTTCCCAGCAATGCGCTTTGTTTTCAGTCGGTCAGCTGGTTCAATGTTATACATCCTGGCTCGAAGATTGGATGCTGCAGTGATGAAATCTATGTGCCCGTTACTATCATCATCTTTTTCAAATGAAAGCACCACCATCTGAAGGTCACCTGATTAAAAGTCAGAAGAAAAAAAAAGCTTGAATCAGAAGTCCACATTTTAAAAGGAACAAATACAACTGATGTGTTTTCCCCCCTGATGATTTCTGTTTTAAGAAAAAATGACAAGGTGAGAGATGAGTCAGGAATTGTAATTACTAAAAGATACAAAGGCAAGCTTTGTGAGCTGACATGAGCAAATGGCATCTAATTTTTTTTTAACCAGACCTATGATTTCATTGGTATTTCATGAGGGAATTTCCTCTGCCAGTGCACACTGGCACCTTCTCTGCAATTTACAGTTGAAGTTGCATTGGGCAATGAGAGGTTAATGTTAAGTGCTCTATTTAGAGCAGGACTTGAACCCAGGTTCAAGCCTTAGAGACTGGCTCTGTATGCTTTAGGCCATAACGTCTCTAATCTAAATGTATTAATATTGAAATAAATGTAGATCACTATATCAGCATTCAGAATTCAAGCAAATTGTCCTAAAGCATATATCTTTAAAAAAAGGGGGTTATGGAGAATGTGTACAATTTAGATGCATTTCTAAAGGATATTTACTACTCATCAAATAGTTGAAATCCATTAAGAATGCAAATGGTCTAAAAATGTGGCCTCTCCCATATGCTTTAAGCAAGGGACTTCTGAATAAAAATACTGGGTCAATACAGGTTAAGTCAAGCATAGAACCTCCAGACTTAAATACAGTTTACAAAAGTATTTTCCTCACAACAGTGGTAAGGTACGTTATGCTTATTTTATTATCACCATTTTATAGATGAGGAAATTAAGGTTAAGTAACTTGCTTATGGTTACCTATTACATGTCGGGGCTGTTTCCACCGCAAAAAATTATTTATAAAACAAAAAAAATGATCACCAGGGATAAAAAGCAGCCCTGTCTCTAGTCTACAACAGATGATTCACCAGAAAGTCAGAATATCTCATGGGTTCTGATTTTACTATGTTTTAGATCACTACTGATCAAGTTTGTACTCTTCGACAGAGTTAACCTAAGGCATCAATACAGCAGAGGCTGTCTCTAGGAATGGATCTAGGTGTTCATTTTCTAAAGGAAACTGACTAAGGTACAACCTAAGGTGATACCGGTCACACTCTTTTAATTAGTACTCTTTACCAGCTCATAAGGCAAAATGTGTAAGAGCTATGGGGATAGAAAATTGTTATATTAGTGAATTAGAGCTCCTCAAACTCCCTTGGCAGAAAAAGTATTGGAATTACTGAATTCAGTTAAGGTTTAAAAGTGAATGATGGATTTGTTTTTTCCCCCTTCTTTAGTTTTAGTTTTCAATATTCACTTTCATAACATTTTGAGTTCCAAATTTTCCCCCCTCCCTTCCCTCCCCTTCCCCAAGAGAGCATTCAATTTGATATAGGCTACACACGCACAGTTGTATTATATACATTTCCACATTAGTCATGTTGTGAAAAAAGAATCAGAACAAAAGGGAAAAACCATGAGAAAGAAAAAAAGAAGAGAAAATAGTCGGCTTTGATCTGCATTCAGACTCCATAGTTCTTTCTCTGGATGTGGATAGCATTTTCCATCTTGAGTCTTCTGGAACTGTCTTAGATCACTGCACTGCTGAGAGAGCTAAGTCTATCATAGCTGATCATTGCACAATGTTGCTTTTACTATATACGACATTCTCCTGGTTCTGTTCACTTCACTCAGCATCAGTTCATGTAAGTCTCTGCAGGTTTTTCTGAAATCTGCTTGCTCATCATTTCTTATAGAACAATAGTATTCCATCACAATCATATACCACAACTTGTTTAGCCATTCCCCAACTGATGGGCATCCCTCTCAACTTCCAATACTTGGCTACCACAAAAAGAGCTGCTATATATATTTTTGCATATGTGGATTCGTTTCCCTTTTTTATGATCATTTTGGGATACAGACCTAGTAGTGCTACAGCTGGATCAAAAGGTATGGACAGTTTGGTTGTCTTTTTGGGCATAGTTCTAAATTGCTCTCCAGAATGGTTGGATCAGTTCACAACTCCACCAACAGTGCATTAGTGTTCCAGTTTTCCCACCTCTTCTCCAACATTTATCATTTTCCTTTTTTGTCATATTAGCCAAACTGATGGGTATGAAGTGGTACCTCAGAGTTGTTTTAATTTGCATTTCTCTAATCAATAGTGATTTGGAGCATTTTTTCATATGACTATAGATAGCTTTGATTTCTTCAACTGAAAACTGCCTGTTCATATCCTTTGACCATTTATCACTTGGGGAATGACTGGTATTCTTACAAATTTGACTCAGTTTTCTATATATTTTAGAGACAGATTTGTTATAATCATCTTTTATTGGTGCTTTTGTTCAGTCATTTCAGTCATGTCCAACTCTCGATGACCTTGTTTGAGGTTTTCTTGGCAAAGATATTGAGTAGTCTGCCATTTCCTTCTCCACCTCATTTTACATGTGAGGAAACTGAGGCAAAAAACAGGGTTAAGTAATTTGCCCAAGGTCGTGCAGCTACTAAGTGTCTGAAGACAGATTTGAACCCAGGAAGATGAGTCTTCCTGACTCCAGGCCCAGTATTCAATCCATTTGCCATCCAGCTGCTGTAGATACAGTACCATTTAAAGAAAAAGTCACAGTCAAAATTACTTTTATAAAGACAATTTCCTTACTTTTCGTAGCCTCACTGGATGATATAGCCTTTTCTAACTGGAAAACAGCATTCCTCTCATCTTCACTACTAACGGGAACATGGTCGGGTTTCCTCGCAGTTTCGTCTGTTTGTACAACCTAAATTTATATAGGAATCAGAGCTACTTAATTTAATGCCATTATTTTCTTGGTCTGAAGTTGGCTCCCACAGTATATAAGATTTCTATATTTTTCTTATGTTAAAAAATAAACGTACAGAGAAAAGAAAAATGGAGTTATTTTAGTGTAAACCCATTCACTGCAATTATAATCTCAAACAAATATCTACGTATTATTTTTAGAGGGGAGCAGGAGCAACTAGACATGTCATTTCACTGATATAGGGATTCCCAGAAAAGTACTTGATCTGCTACTGACAGTGGGGCATGAAGAGGTAAAGTACCTTGCTCAGTCACACAGACAATGTGCAGTAAGAGTTAGAAGAATCCAGGTTTTGACTCTGAGGCCAGCTCTCTATACAATACACAAATGCCTCTCGTTTCATAATAAAAAATAACAAAATCCATGACAGGATCGCATAGAATCTACAGAAATCTGTTACGCATTTTAAACTAGATTAAGATCAGCTAATAAATATTTGTTTAAGCTGTGCTTAAAATAAACCTGCTCCTAAAACTTTTCTGACAGTAGGCAATGTCATCATAAAGGGAAATTTAAGAGTGGGTTTGGAAAAGACAGCGCTATTAAACACAACGTGGACAGGCATTTTTTTTTGGTTTCTGTAGATGGTAGGTTCCAGTTTCTCTTTGATGTTAGGAGTGGGAACAGTGACTACACAAACCTTTCTACCCAGTTTCCAAGCTTTCCATGGATACTCTTTGGGAGTCTTTGCATGCTGAAGCCATGGAAGATTTATCCAACAACGGTTTATTCATTCAACATGTTTTGACAACAATTTGCATTTATGCAACTCATTAGCCTACAGTTCTCTATCGATTTCTTTTCTTTCCTATCCTCAAAACAAAATCCTATGGGAAATAAGGTGAGTGGCAGAAATTGGCAAACTGCACCTTTGGAGGATAAGGTGACAGAATGTGAGTTTGTTTTCATTCAATACATGTGTATTGCTTCCTCTACACCCTGCCATTTTTCTGGGTGCTAGTGGATATAAAGGAAAAGACTGCTTCAATGCACCTTACAGATTATAGGGTAGATAAAAATGCACATAATTAACTGTAAAATAGATATAATATGAAAATACAATAAAAAAAAGTTATCACAACAGAGAGATTCTTTCTAGTTGAAGATCCAGGAAGGGTAAATGGAAGAAATCATATTAAGTATTTTCTGTGAGATTTTTCAGAGGATGATACAGGAAAGCACATGCTATGAACAATTCAAATAATAAAATTAAACATGAAAATATTTTAAAACATACCTTGTTTGAAGGTTTGAATTCCGGAATCTCTAATTTGGAAAGTATACTGGAGAAAGTTTCTACTGACAAGTCCTATTTTAAAGAAAATTATTTCAATAAATGGCATCTCAAAATCTAGCCACATTGTGATAGAACTGGTTCTGAAATTACTTCTATATTTTAAGATTCTCCAAAATAAGACCAAAAAAAGAAAAACAAATGAACAAAAACCTAGATCCAATAGCACTTCAGGCACGTGGAACCAAAACAATTAGGTTATGTTGCATTCATTTTAGACATTCACATTTAATTTTCAAACAATCATTTCCCCATGATGCCACATGTAAATTAACTGATAACAGGGGCAGCTAGGTGGCGCTGTGAGTAGAGCACCAGCCCTGGAGTCAGGAGCAACTGAGTTCAAATGCAGCCTCACACATTTGACACACTTACTAGCTGTGTGACCTTGGGCAAATCACTTAACCCCAACTGCCCTGCTCCCCTCCCCCTCCCCCCAAAATAAGCACGGTGTTGAGTTTTTTAATTAGTGGCAGTTAAAGTACTGAAGTTTAGGAAGACTGATGTTCATTCATGTCATTTAGTATAATTTGCTCCTGTACCTGAAAGAGTATTCAGTAATCAGCTTTTCAGGAAGTTTGTGAGACTTTTTTTCTTCTTGAGGGGCACATCAATCTAGGACTGGGCTCATACTGAATCTGAAGTCTCATTAAGCCCCTACATCACCTTTTGCTGATGAGCTGATACTTAGGTGTTTGTCTTACCTTTCCATATGCTAATACTTCTGAAGTTTCCTTTCTGAATCCAAGATGTCAATTTTACATTTGTCCTTATTAAATTTTATGCCACTAAATCAAACAAACCGATTTTTACTGGATAGTTGTATTTCACTATTAAGTTCTAGAGTAAATATATTTCAACTTCTGCTTAGTAACACAAAACATTTCAGCTCCTTATATGGAAGCCTGGGCAACAATGTAACACACTACAGAATATTTCTTAAAAGCAAGGGAAGCATTTTTTTGGAGCGGGAAGGCGAGGCAATTGGGGTTAAGTGACTTGTCCAAGGTAACAAAGCTAGCATCAAGTGTCCGGGGCTGGATTAGAACTCAGATCTTCCTGACTCCAGGGCTGGTGCTCTATTTACCACGCCACCTAGCTGCCCATTTGCAAATGAGAAGTATTCTGATACCAAATTGACGTAACATTTACAGAAAAGCTGGTGTTTGATTAAATTTTGATTTGTTTTCATCCCTTGTAGTACTTCAAGAACATCTCACCTTTTCTGTAAATGGGATGCAATATATTGTAGCAAATAGCTTTGCTGCAGTCTGTATGAAACCGAAGTGTCTGTTAAAATAAAAACAAAACAAAAAAGTAACCTAGACGAATGTCAATGTAATATAACAACCCAATTTGTTATAGCTTAAAGGAATCTTCTATAACATCATCAACTCTTACATAATTGGGGTATTTAAATTTTTGTTGCAGGATATTTTTCTTAAGTTTAAAAGAATTAAGTCAAAATAGTAACAAGTGGAAATAAGAAAATTATTAATCTATTCTGTAAAGCACCAACAAAACTTTAACTCATGATGCTCCTAAGTTTCAAAATCATAAAATTTCCACTGAGAAAACACTGCGAACCCATTAGAAAAATCAATGTTGCCTTACGGAGCACCAAAGAAAAAATTAAATAAACATGCTTTTTATTTAACCCCATGTGGCAATCTATAAAGTGATATTAATAAAGCTGAAGCATACAAGTTAAAGTGTAAAAAAGGCACATAGAACAGAATTATTTCATACATGTAGGTTTCCTGCATAAAAACAGGGGAAAGGATTAGATTTTCCTTTTTTAATAATAGTTTACTAAAGATAGGTAGTTCCTGTCCTGAGAAACTATAAACCAAAACATTCTACTTCAAATACAATTTTTAAAAGTCTATATGCCTTTAGGAAAAAAAAAATCTCTTTTTAATACACTGGATACAACTTGAGTCATGAAAGATAAGACATTTGTCTAGTTTACCTACTTCTTTGTTTAAGAGTTCTTTTCTCACCTTCCTCACTTTACTAGTAGAAACCAACAAAGGAGGGAACAAGAGTAGAAAAAAATAGTTTGAAGATAGATGAGCCTCTAAAGTTATCTACAGGTGAGGAAACTGAGGTCCAGACCAGTTAAGTGCAACTTGCTCAAGGTCACATAGAGTCAAAATTCAGACCCAGGGTTTTTCTTTCCACATCAAGCTATCTTTGTATTATGGAGTGGGAGGTAACACCAGAATTTAAAACAATCATTTAGAAGAATGTAACTTTCTGGCTACAAAAGATATATGTAAGGCCCATAAAAACTACAAAGAAATATGGAACCAAAAGATATAATGATAATATATAATATATAATATATAAATAAAGTTTTGGATAAGTAGTGTGTAAGAAAACTCAAAGAGACCTTGCTCTAAGTACTTAAAATTAAGAATTTCCTAAAAGTAGAAGCCAGAACATACATTCAATTTCTTAACAATGTCCAACACCAACAAAATAAACAGGTGAATCCACATGTTAATTTTTTTCACAAACCTAAAATTCCATGCTTCTAGTTTTGCTGAATATAAAAAATATATATCACTGACTTTTCTGTTTTATATTGGTCAGGTTAGTAAAGAAGTAAGCACTGTGTAATGATTTAGAAATGAAATGGGCAGTTAAGAATGTAATTTTCATAATACTCTTTTCTTGAATACTGCCTAGATCAGGCCTGAACAACATACTGCCCTTGAGCTGCTTTGGTGGGCTCCAAGCAGCCCACCAGCTGTATTCTAGATCAGGGCTGTCCAACCTTAGGTTTTTATTGAAATATATTTTGATTTGCCATTTTAGTGAGAGCTCTATGCTTGTAGGTGGGCTGCATAAATCGCCGCATTTTAGACAGCCCTGGCCTAGATTATAGTGATCTTTTTAAAAAAGTCTCCTTACCTGTTAATCTTCTAAATTAATTTCAAATACATAAACTAGCCCTTCATCTAAGTACCAAATATTTCTATGGTAGCTTAAAAAATCAAGTCTATTATTTCTACAAAGGGAATTCTTTTATAATCTATAAAAGTTACTATGGCTGAAAAATCCATAACTCTATTGCCAACTCAGTAATGACAGTCTCTAACCTTAAATAGGCATATAGTCCATCCTGAAGCCTTTAATTGTGTAAGACATATTTACTCCCTTGTTGGGACAACTTTCAAAAGGCTACTAAGAAGAAGAATATCAATAGGAAATATATAAAAATGGCATTCTTTACTACCGGCCTAATCCAGATCATTAGTAATTGAGAAGTGCATACTTAGAAAATATATCATGCTACCCATTTTCAATCTAGTGCCTTTTATGTTCTAAAATAGTTTTCAAGTACATTTGTAGACAGTATTCATGATTTGAGTAGGGCCAGTATTAAATAACCTTTAGGTTATCTTCAAAGTTGAAACCTGATTCTAGAATCCCATTTAGGTCTCATAATAACCTGTGAAGTAGATGAAGAAACCAAGGCAGGGGCATTAAATGCGTAGTTACATCGTTACTTAAATACTGCAGTGTTAACTAAAGATGATCACTTAATAAATCTAAAGGTAATTTTCAAGTAAGAATAAATTCCTTATACATTTGATAGCAAATATTTCAATAAAGGGATTGTTAATTAAACATTATGAAAAATTTTAACTGTACTTAAAATTCAAGATTTCACTAATGTGGGCAGTCTCACCACCCTCAGAGATTATAATCATCCCTAACACCTTAGGAAATGGTTGGTCTTTGTTAGTTGGTATTGAGGAAAAAATTTTCACCCTGTGGCTTTTAATGCAGTGTGATGTACTTCCAAATGTGGTTAGGCTGGTCCTTGTCTGACAGAGTAATAAATCTGATGTGAAGTCCATATAGGAAACCCTTAAAACTTGGTGGAACTGGCCAGAACATGTGATCTATAGGCATAAATTTCAAGAACCCAGGTTTAATTCCCTGCCACTGATGAGGCAGGGTAGAATTTTAACAAAATAAAATTTTTTACAGATTTTTTACAAATTTTTTGCTCTCAAATAATACAGTTTGGCCGATATAAGAAAAAAAATTAAACCTGTTAACTGTGGTCCAATACTTACAAAGGATCATTAAATTCAAACTTTATTGGAGAAGGTGGCCTCTTTGGGGACTGCCAAAACAAACCTAATAAAGACATACATAGTGAATTTTAATGTAGGTAACTATTAATAATTAAAAAAAGAACTGTATTAAAGTGTCCTCCAGGTGTTCAGGTATACTTACTGCCATCTTTTAATCGTGTGTCCAGGGGAAAACAATGAAGAAGCTGAAGAGCCTGGAGGGTGAGGGAGGGGAAAAGAAGAAGGGAGTCAAAGAAAAACATAATTAACATTAAAAATAAGGTTGTTATTCTTTAAAAGAAAAAACAAACAAAAAACAGAAGACCATTTTCTTTCAAATATATTATTCTTAGTCCAGATAATAGCCCTAAGGTACAGCCATAAATTGGGGAGAGGGGAGGGAATGCGTACAGAGTACAACACAGAGAGGGAGCTGGTTTTGATGATGTTTCAACAAAGGAAAACTGAGAAAGGGTGACCAGATGGGAGAACCAAGAAACTATAGAGTCAGGAAAATCCAGAGAGGACAAAATATACAGTCAATCAATAAATATTCATTAAGTGCCCAGTACTTTGCTAAGCACTTCAGACACAAAACAGTGACAGAAGACTGTCCCTGCCCTCAAGGAACTTACAATCAGATGGGGAGACAACATGCAAATAAATATGTACAAAGTAAACTACAAATAGGATAAACCAGAAATAATTACAAGAGGGAAGGCACTAGAATTAAGAGGGTTTTGGGAGGGGGAATGATTAACAATCATTTATTGTGGTGGAGGACTAAGTAAAAAGCTATTGGATTGAGCCATAAAAAGAACAGAGGTGATCTCAGAGAGACCATTTTCTCTTAAGTGGCTGGAGCAAAGTCTGATTACAAGGAGCTGAGAAATGAGTGGGAGATGAGACAATGGAGACAGTGTATACAGCTTTTCTCAGAATTAGGCCATGTATGGGAGAAGAAATATAGGACAATATCTTTGAGAGAACAGTAGGGTCAAATAAAGATTTTTTCTAATGATGCTGGAGACTGGATCATGTTTATAAACTGCAATAAAAGATCCACTGTATAAGCCGTGCCTGAAAATTGTATGGGGAGTGGAGTAAACTGCCATTTTTAATTAAATGTATGCTTACTGGAAGACATTTTCTACTAAAGTATGACAGTTTACATTACTGCTAACAGGTCTTTAACTTGTCTTAAAATATATCTTAGATATATCCTATTTACTTATTCTCATCATCATTTATTACAAAAGGATCAACATTGAGTTATATGTAGACTTGTATGTTTTGTTTTAGCAGTTTTTCATTTCTGACTTAATAGAGCCTGCTTCTCCTTAACTTTTCTTCACCACACAAAGGAGTATTCAGTATTGCAGAAGATAGTTAGAGTGGTCTCTTCTGGACAAAATGAGATTTGCACGATGAGCAAAAGAAAACTGAGCAGGTTCAAAGTGAAACCTGTTTCTTCAACGGTACACTGACTTTAATACTGTCAGTGGAAAAAAAGTCATCAAAATTATACAGGTCTGATGTTTAACCTAGAATAGCAGGAAATCAGAATTTATCAATCGTCATTCAACTATCAAATTCAGCTAAGAAGCAAAAAGTTAATTTCATGTGTTTTTTGGCTTTTTTCTTTCTTTGGAAAATCCAGTGACACTCATGCCTTTTCCTGTGTAAAAGCCATTCTTTACAAAAACCCTAAAACCCAATGATACACTTAAGAGTAAGGGATCAGTTAATCTCAGGAAAATTGGCAATTTAGAAGCTTTTAAAAGCTTTACCAAGCACTTAATGATTAACCATCACTTTCTAACTCACTGCGGACTTTTGCAAGTTTTCAGATAAAGACAGGAAGGTTATATTCTCCAGGCCCTTCTATTAACATGATGTTTTCTAGGAAAGTACATGTCAGATTTTTTTTGCAATGAAATTTAGAAAAATCTTTCTGAGAGTTAAAATGGCACTAGATTTGGAGTGGGAGGCTGTGGGGTCAAATGCTTCCTCTGTTACTAGCTATGTGACTCCTTTAGGTCAGTTTCCTTATCCATAAAGTGAGGAAGATTATACTAGGTGGCCTCTGAGGTCCATTCCTATTCTAGATCTATTATCTTCAATCTGTACTTAAGTATGGCTTAGATTTTTTCGAACATTTATGCAACACTTACATGTTTAAAACACATACATACCTTATGGTTAAAATATTTTTCAAACTTTATTCTTGCTAATTCCACACACTGGGACCAATTTCTAGGTCTTCTACTGAGTGACTTAATAACCTGAAAGCAGCCTTCTAAACTCTCTCCAGACTGTATCCTCTAGAATGAGGGAAAAGAAGATGGAGAAAAAAAAAGATGAAATACAAAACAGGAAAAGAAAAATATAATTTCTAATTAAGCAAATAAAAAGTTTACGTAAATTATAATAGTAAAAAATAGGATCACAGAACATTAGATCTAGAAGGAGCTTTGTAGATCAACGAGTATGACTGTATTTCACATATAAAGAAACTGAGGTGGCAAGAAGGGAGTAAGCATGTATATAGAGCCTATTATGTACCTGGCCCTGAGCTAAGTGCTTTTCACAAATATTATCTCATTTGATTTTCACAACAATCCTGTGAAGTAGGTGTTACTAGGATCCTCATTTTATAACTGAGGAAACTTAGGCAAACAGAGGTTAAGTGACTTGCCAGATGTCATACGCAAGAATTCCTGACTTCAGACCCAGCCCTCTTTCCATTGTGTGACCAGTTGAGCCTCTAAGCCTCTGAAAAACTGCCCTGTCGGGCCTCAGTTTTTGCTCCTGTAAAACAGCTTGACTAGATAAAATTTTCAAATTTACTTCAGAATCAAAGTCTTAGGCTAAGTTTTCTTGAGTTAGAATGCATCAATTACTTCAGAATGCTTATAGCATTAGAGTGGGCACATGGAACCTGACTTCTAGGCTTCCACTAAGTAGTTAAGTGACTTCAGAGAAACCACTCGGTCTCTTTAGACTTGTTTTCCTATCTGCAAGATCACTAAACTAAATGAAGCCTTCCAGCTCGAACATTTTTTGTTCCATTAGTCTTTCTGCACAGTTATTCCCTAACAATTCTTAGTACTAAGAAGTATAGTTTATTTCTTATTCACAAAGTACTGGTGAATAAAAAGCAGACCTTAAGGAGACCTTATGACTAGAGAAAAAGAAGCAACCACCAACAGTGATTTCAGTAATTTTTCAAATGTTCTTACTTAGTTTATCCAGGTCTTTCGTTTGAGTATTTGGAATTTTATTCTCATTATGCCCACTCACCTCAGTAATTGTAAAGTATTTTAATGAATTTTTACATCAGAATTCAAAACCTTGCAATCTACATAGCATTTATAAGTTGAAGACTAAGAATTTTTATCTATCATTTCCATAACCCTCAAAATATAGTAGTAATGAGGGTCAATCTTTGAGGGAAAAACATTTAGATGTAGCTTCTAAAATTTAAATTGATCCAAAGCAGTATCTTAATCCATTTAGAAACCATATTGATTCTTACTTGTAAGACCTCCTCTGCAGATGAATAAGTTTGCCAAAATTTGTTGAACAATGAAGGCTTATGGGAAAATGAGCTTTCGAACTGCATATCGGGGAAGAAAAAGACAAATTTAAAAGAGAACTTTTTAGGTAGTCTAAAACACTTTCTTTTCCACAGAGAACTAAACATATCAAAGAAAGACATTTACCTTATCTCTTGCCCACTGAATAGTATGTTCAATAGCAGCTGGAAAAGATTTTAAAGTGCAAAATGGAATTTCTTCTTCTGGAGGATCCCGCTAAATTAACAAGTACAAAAATAAGATTACGTATTGTTGAGGATATATATTTGACATATTCTTGGTTTTGTGATCATGTTTAACTCTGGCATCATGTACTCCAGATTGTCAAAATAAACAAAACCTGAATTCATCTTTTTTATCTAAAAAAAGAAGGAAAATGGAAGATTATCATAACTTCCTGCTCTCATTTTCTTGATGATGAACTCCTTTAGCATTAAGTCTACATCACATATTTTCTACTTCTGTGCTGCTTTATATGCTTGTTAATTCTAACTAAGAGACTTGTAAACTCCTAGAGAGCAAGTACTACTTAATATTCTATCCATTTCAGTGTCTAGCACACATGTGCCATAAATACTTGCCTACTTTCCATACTGCTTTTTCAGTAAAATTAAGAAGTTAATTTTCATGGCTATCAAGAGAGTTTCTATAAGGGCCAGGACACAAAACAGGGACACTACTTGGTCTTATTAAAAAACAGAATGAAGAAATTCCAACCTTACGATTTTTCTCCTTTTTCTTAATAGGAAGTATATATTTTGCTTGTTTTTCAAAGAAGAAAAACATTTAAAAATAGAAAATGCATTAATGTGCCATTCAGTATTTTATGGGATCAAATGTTGGTCACTGTGTGAGATTTCTAAGATATGTGAAAAGTTTCCAAGATCTGAAGAAGGCTGATGAACAGGAGCAACATGAGAGTGTGGAAGAGGCTAATGTAAGCAAAATGCTATGAAAGAAATCCCAGGATACCACACAGTCTACTATGACTCTTATTGCCACATAGCTTTTTTGTCCCCTACTAAAAGCTTTTCCAATCAGTATATTAGGATGATTTTTTTTGCAAGTAAACACATTTCTGAGTTTACAGCAGAAGTAAATGGGAAGAACAAGTCATTTAAAATAAATTTAGTGGAGAATTTTGTTAGATTACATCCACTTGGCAAAATGAAAGACATTTGCAAATGTAAAACTATATTAATGATAGTATCCAATGTCAACACAATAATTTAGAATGCTTATTTTTCATCTCCTAAAGAAAATAATTTCCATCTCCTTCTGAGGAAATAGGCATCTAAAATAAAAGAATTAACCAAGGTGTGGTCAACCTCTTAATCAAATGACTTGGCTGAAGAAGATACTGACAGAATGTCTATCAAATGGATAGATTATACAAAACAAGGAGGGAAAGCTAAAACACTTGAAGACAGATTCAGGATTCAAAAAGACCTTCAAGGGCTGGAAAAATGGACAAAATCTAACAAGATAAAAGTTAATGAATATAAAAATAAAGTTCTGCACTTAAGCTGAACCAAATGCTTGAGTATATAATGGGGTAATGTGGTCAGACAGCTATTCACGTGAAAATGATAAGCTTTAGTTGATTACAAGTTCTATGTACCTTGTATGGCTTCGGCGAGTAAACATGGGCTAATGGGTAGAAGTTACAGAAGGAAGAATGATATGGGTCAGATATTAGAAAGAACTGTTGAAAAATGCATTGAGCTATCTCATGAAGTACTGCTAAATTTTCTGTTAAAGGAAATACTCACAGAGACCAGTTTTGGGAGTCAGAGTAGGTAACTCCTAGGTTCTTTCTCATAGTGATTCAGTGTTCATATGTGAATTCCTTTATTCTTTTTATGTGTCCATAAAAATTAGCCTAGCGTAAGTACAAATCAGTATGCGTATTGATTATGGAATGATTTAATTGTCCTTATTAGGTTAATTATCCTTTGTAGAGTATTTCCAAAACAACAAAATGGCTTTAACAAAAACAAAAGAGAACTGTATATAAAATTGCTTCTATTTTCTAAAATGAGGGCAGCTAGGTGGCACAGGTAATCAAGCTCTGGGCCCGATGTCAAGAAAACTCATCTTCCTGAGTTCAGATCTGGCCTCAGACACTTACTAGCTGTGTGACTCTGGGCACACTTGGCCTTGTTGTTGGCTTCAGTTTACTCATCTGTGAAATGAGCTGGAGAAAGAAATGGCAAACCACTCCAGTACCTTTGGCTAGAGAACCCCAAACGAGGTCAAGAAGAGTCGGACATTTCTGAAAACAACTGAACAATAACTTTCTAAAAGCATATAGTAAATTTGACACTTTAATTTAAAAACTGTTTTGACTGCTTTCATCTCCTTATGAACTTCCTTCTGTTCTCTTTTGTGTGAGAAGCATTTAGCATCCGCTCCAACATGTAAACAACTGTAACACTTACATGACTATTATAGGACTCGGTCAAATGAGGTATAATAGCTTCAGTGTGTCCCTTAGTGCCCATCGTGCCAGAATCTAAGAGGGGACGTAGGTTCGCTAAGCAGCGGCTATTTGAAAAGAAAGTAACAGAAGTGTTCATTCAATAAAAGAGAAGCAAAGAAACAGTAATTTTGTTACACAAGAAGGCTGACAACCAGGTATCATTAACTGTTTTGAAGTTGGGAATCTCCAAATATACCTCACAGACCCCTTCTATGTCTATCTGTATGCTTTCTTTCTTTTTTAACCTTGTGGGGCTTAACACATTTTCAAATGCAGAGAAAAAAATACTTACTAGAAATATTAAAAAATACTAAATATTAGAAAAAATTACCAATTCCTAAGAATGCTTTTATATTACTACTATGGTAGGTCCTGCTGAATTCTGACTGTACAATTAATTCCATGCCATCTGATTTCTGGTTCATAACTGCTATGACCCTTCTCATAATGTCTATAAGAATGTTTGCTATGTAGGATTTTTTTTTAATTTCAAAAGCCATTCCTCTTTTGAGATTGTAAACAAACATTATTTACCAGAAAATGTATACATGCATACACACACACACACACACACACACACACACACACACACACACACGTAATTATTTTCTGGATCATCTCAGATAAAAGACACCCCAACAGTGGTAGACAAAAGTTAGACAAAAACATTTACCCTGTTTATTCATCTATATAATACTTTAAAGTCTGGTCAGACTTGGAATTGGAGAGCTGTTAGAATTTGAGCCCATGAACTAACTGAATAACAACCCTAACCTTAACCCTAAATGCGCTCTGTTGCATGGTTTGTTGTGTAGGCCCTCATGGCCACCAGTGAATCCCTGGGCTCTGAGGAACTTACAAATAAATGTTTTGTGGAATCCAGCCAAGGTCATAAAAGTTGGCCTCTACTGCTCTAAAAACAGGCACAACAAATTGTTATGGGGTCAGACAGACTCTTCTACCCTTAACTCAGTTACAATTCTCAAAGATTCCAGAACATAAATCCTGGGAGGAGAAATACAAAACACCATCTTTCGCCAATAACTGCCATCTTATCTTTTTGGGAAATGAGGAAACGAAAATATACTGCTATATATCACAAATGAGACCTTCACTGTGGAAAAAAAGGAAAGCTGGGAAGCCACCTTTGTTGAAGCTTTCCCAGAGATTCACAGCATTCTCAATCTCAACCTCTTAAAGAATAATCCTTCAATAAATCTCACTTCAATATACAAGTTTTATATAAGGGCTTCCTTTTCCCTTTCCAAGACTGGATAATAGTTTACCATAAAAATTAGAGAGAGAGAGAGAGAGAGAGAGAGAGAGAGAGAGAGAGAGAGAGAGCTTTCTCTGAATGTGGGAAATAGCATGCACAAATGAGAATGATCACCTCCCATTTCCAAATTGTTCTCAAAATAGTACTAATTCAGCTACTAATATCCTGTTTCTCATTGCTTTGATACTTTGGCCACTTTGTCACTATAAAGTTTATATACCAATGCTTAGTGGAAATAGGTAGATAGAAATATCGAGACAACATCTTCCAAAACAAATCAACAGACATACTGGGTGACTTTAGTGCAACAAGAGCATAAAGAAGTAAGAGATACTATGGTTCAACACTAAAAAATGAAAGAGTTCAAAGATTTATGCACACTAAGAATACTCATTACATTCCATTAAATATTTTCTTTATAAAGAGAGTGCTGGATGTGAGAATACCATAAAAAATGAAACTGACTTTATCTTAACAGACAAGAAACTGATTATCAATGTGGTAATCGTTCCTGAAATCAGCTGTCGGCGTACAGACAGAATAGAGACCTGTGAAAACAAAGGTCAGGACTGATAGCAAACTAGAAGGCAGGCTAAAGATGAGATAAAGATGTAGGGTGCACTTAAAACTGCTCCAAAACAATGTAAACAAGCTACTGAGAGTGAAAAAGGGGAAAGGGATAAAAGACAAAGCATTAACACGGACTGTCAATTTCCTACAGCAAGTTAAATATATAAGGCAATTATAACAATGAGTAAGTCAAAAAGACTCTGAAATTGTAACCAGCAAACACTTCATCTTTTGCCAAGCAGAAAGACAAAAGTCAGTTTAGAAAATGAACCCACCTGTATAATGTTTTGGAGAAGAATAATGGAAGGTTATAAACAGTACTGCCTCATAAAACAGGCAGGACAACTGCAGGGACAAGCAAGACTACAGAAAGTCTAGTGTGACATACAACAGAAAAGCATACAAGAAAGAATACAAGCTTTTTCACCAGGCAGTGCAGTGGATTGAGAATGTAACTTGGAATCAAGAAGATCTGAATTCAAATTCTGACTCAGACACTAAGTAGCTATGTAACCTTGGACAAATCACTGAACCACTCTGCTTCTGTGTCCTCATCTGTGAAATGAGGTTAAAAATAGTACCTCACAGGGCTGCTGTGAATATCAATTAAGTTATCTTACATAAAGTGCTCTGCAAACCTTTAAGTGCTATATAAACACTAGATATTATTATTTCTTGATTATAAAAAAGCATTTAATGCTTAAGAGTAGAATGGTGTTTCTCCAACAAAGTATCTCTAATGCTTATGCTAAAAATATACAAGATTGATTGACAGTGAAAGCACAGAGATAATTTGATTCATCAACTCTATGATTAACAATTATTAACAGTGATACATTTTGAAAGTTGTGCATCTAAGACTGATACGAAGGGTACCCCGCACAGAATCCTGATGAAATCAGATTTCCTAAAGATGATGATCCTTAGACCACTGGTGTCAAACTCAAGTAGAAATGAGAGCCACCAACTCATATATAAGGATCCCTGTGGTCCACATAATGACTTAGTTTTAAGATGTAATATGTTGTATTTTTTTTAATTGTTAAACATTTCCTAATTACATTTTTATCTGATTTGGGCTGCACTCAGGAATGCTGTGGGTCACATGTTTGACACCTACGCCTTAGAGGGAAACACCGTACTGACTGCAACAAAAGCCCCAGAATATTAGAGCCTCTGCAACAAGATCCACAGCTACTCAAGAGACTGCCCTAATAATCCACACAGGAAAAATCAAAGTTTAGAAAATATTTATTGCCCAAGAGATCAAAAGACTGACGATCCACTAAACTGATAGACTCCTCAGCAGCACCACATCATGGACAAGTATGAGATGGTTAGGTAGGTCCAATACTGAACAGGTGTAAGAAAATGTGTTTAACTGAGAAAGCTGGGTCTGGAGCCAGAAGACCTGAGTTCTAATCCAGCTTCAAGACACTAGCTTTGTGACCCTGAGCCAGTCACTTAACCACTGTTTGTCTCCGTTTCCTCAGCTGTAAAATGGAGAGGATAATAATAGCACCACCCTCACAGAGTTGTTGTGAGGTTTGAATGAAAAATCTTTAAAGTGCTAAGAAAGTTGGAGGCCCATAGTAAGTGCTTAATAAATACTTACTCCCTTCCCTCCTTTCTCCTTAATCGCATGTGGGAAACCGTGCTACACTTTCAACTATTCCAAGTTGCTTCCCATCATAGAAAGTACCTTTTTAAACACCTAAATATTTTCATTAATATTGTAAGGTTGGGAATCATGAGGTAATCTGTAAAGAATCCAAACTTCATATAATGCAAAGTTTAATGGAAAGATGTATTATAGGCTGGGACACGAAAGTTATCATTCAAGAAGATGTATGATTGACAAAAGGAGGACAGGCCCATCAAACAGCAAGACTAAATGAAAACAGATGGACAGCTCACATGCTTTAGTGATAACAATCTAGATTTCTTGGCAGATCCCCACTGGAGGATTTACAGGATGACACATTGTGAGAAGTTGTGGACGCTTTGTGATCTGCACCACTGGAGTGAGAACAAACACTGATGATCTTAAGGACAATGTGAAGTACTTCTTTACCAATTTACAGAGACAGCCAATTATGCAGTGGATAGAGCTCTGGGGAGTTCGGAAGATCTGAGTTAAAATCTGGCTTGGACACTTACTAGCCGTGTGCCCCTGAGAAAATCACTTAACTTGTTGACCCCCAATGAACTTTTTTCATTACATTAATTGTATGCTTTGTTTTTGCCTTTCTCAATACTTACTATAAAAACATTCCTTTCATGACTTGCTACCTCAAGGTCTTATTCAAAAGGCTATTTACTAAAAAATCATTTTTTTCATAATCCCTGACCTTTTTCCTTCTGCATATATGTATATCAAATCTTTTGTTAGTACATTTCTCTATTATTTATTTATTCCTAGAGGCATTTATGTTCTAATATCCTGTGATTACAGTCTTACAAAAGACCCATGAATCACTATGTAAGTCATTAATTCTTTATTTTATACTATTTAGTAACGGTTTATTTTTACTACTGGCATATGAATGTAGATATTATAATGTAAAAGAAAACTATTTAATTTAGTCTAAAGAGTTGATGAAAAGACAGTGGACACAGGAACAAAGGCAAAGGTTTTTTCTGACTCAATTAAAAAAAGACATACCTGTCTACATATCTGCGGGCTTCCACATTGTCTAAAGCTGTAACAATTATGTCTTGTTTAGTATAGAATTCATCACTGTACATCATCTCAGTGGCAGGACAAACTTTGTGCAGGTGTGACTCAATCTTTAACTGAGGATTTATACTCAGAGTTGCAGCAGCAGCAGTGTAACTTTTAGGTTTCTAAACAAATTTAAAAAATTACACAATTCTTTCTAAATAAGAGAAGAGATACTAAGTCAAAGTCAGGTTTGTAAATAGATATAATTGGACATATAGCTATTACACATTCCCATCATTAGAGACTATTATCAATGTAATGTGACTAAAAAAAGGTATCATAACTAAAAACGAAATAAGTATCATTACTTTAGTCATTCCGGAACAAATATCATTTATCTGACTAAATAATAAGTTTTTGAATAAATCTAATCAACAACAGTCCACAACTATGTGAATTAACATTAGTATAAATATCACATAAAACACAATTAATTAAAAGCTTATTTTTTTACTACCAGATCACTTGTATTTGAATTAATCAAGTTTTATTGTATTTAGAATCTATGTAACTGTAGGATATATATCTAGAAAAAGTAAAATAAATGTCAGTTATACAGAAGAAGTTGGGTATGAGTCATTGGATACCATAAAAACTTTGTTTTTACTATTTCTGGATCGTTGAAAACAATAAAATGGATGGGAATCTACATAAAATGTATTAAATATATTAAATATTTTCTTGCTTTCTTAAAAAAGCATTTTAAAATGACAGCTATTGTTATTTTAATACAAATTTTCAGATCTTACCTCAGGACCAACTGAGGTATATGTATACTGTAGTGCTTTTGAGTTCTTCTCTTTTTTACATATTTTCCTGTTCTCTCCCATGTTATCAGGAGGTAAACTGTTACTTCTCAAGACTATTTCAACCCTTCTAATTTGTTGCTTTTAATTTGCTTAAAGCTTAGAAACTAAACAGACAAACTTGTTAAAACTGCATACAAATAAGAATAAATATAGATTACAAGCTAAGTATACAACCAAGATTAATAGCAATGAAAAAATCTAAGGGCATATGCCTTACTTCACTTTAACATACAGAAAATAAAAGTAGGTATGTGGTATGTACCCACTAAAAGCTACATATCATGAAGCACGCTATCTCTTTCATTTCTAAACTTATGAAAACACAATACTTTGGCTATAATAGTTTATATTAAGACCTTACCCCATATGTCTAAAACTCAAATATAAGTTTTCTATTTTAAAAATTAATTTCTTACTTTTTATGCCTTTAAATATTTTTTTACTTTGGAGGTATAAACAAGAATTAAATATAGAAAACATCACGTTTCATTATTAAATTATTTTTGCAAAACAAAATGGATATTGTGAATTGAACGAGGCACCATACCTGTATGTGGTGGGGTCGAAAGAGAAACTGCCTATTTAGGTTAGATTTTTCTATTAAGTCAGGATCTGTAATTGTTACCTGGAAACAAGAAATAAAAAAAAAACAGAAGAAAAAGACCTGTAATCATAAATGAACTGGACCGACTCTCACTCTATCTCAGCACTCAAAATGACTATAAATTCCTTAGTCTATTTTGAGAGGGGCAATGGCACAAAGAACCTAAACTACTTGATCATCCTTAGCATGTTTTCCTACATGTATTCAGGTGAAAGTATATTTCTGATGTTCTGGAAATAGTTCTAAAAATAATGAAACATCAGAGCTATTTCTAATCTCTTTCACCTGTTCCTGACTCTATGCTAACCTATTAGACTCATGTAAACCACCAGTTACAAAGGAGGTGGGTGGGCCTTCTCTCAATTGGTTTATTTTTGTTTAATAGCATGGGGATGGTAATAGAATGTTGGTAAAAGGATGCCAACTAGGCTGCAGTATGTTGAGATGTGCAAAAGGTGGAAGGGTTGTAAACAAAAGGAAGTGTCATAAAAGCACATCTTTATAATTAGGTTTTAAAAACTTAAACATGATTTGCTTAAGATAATCAGAAATGTACTTTTAGGTAACAGAAATGGCAATGCACCCCTTAGGAAGGGAAAAAAAAAGTAACATTAAAGAGAAATTTTGCTCGAGCCCAAATTTACATTAGTGACTCATTTTCAAAATTGAATCTATTTTAGCTAAAAAAAAAACCCTCATAAATAAAATTCTAATTTAAAACAACTTGCCTTAACAATGGAGTTAATATGTATTTTAAAATTATATATTCTAATAACTTCTGATAACCAGCTAAAGATACAGGTTTATCATTTCTGATTGTCAACTTTATTACAAGGTGAAAAAAACAAAAGCACAATTTTAATTTGCTATCATTTGGTAAAGGTACCATAAAAATAAAAATTTCAAAGGTATACAGTCCAAAGTAAAATGATTAGAAGAAACATGTATATCCAAAGGATCAAAAGGTTCTTACCATTCCTTTCTCTTTGCCACTGCCAACCCCAAGAAGTGCAAAGTTTTTTAACATTTCACAACCTATTGCTCCACATCCAACCTACAAAACAAAAAACAAGAGGAGAAACTAAGTCATTGATCTAGGTGATTTTTTTAATAGACAAGGTCAAACTTCATCTAAAACTACATTTTAAGTTTTAAATTACTAAACAAATCATAATAAAAAAATAAAAAGAACAGGGGCAGCTAGGTGGCGCAGTGAGTAGAGCACCAGCCCCGGAGTCAGGAGGACCTGAGTTCAAATCCAGCCTCAGACACTTGACACATGTACTAGCTGTGTAACCTTGGGCAAGTCACTTAACCCCAATTGCCCCGCCAAAAAGCAAAAAAATAAAATAAACAAAAAAATAACAGTGCAGCAAACCTCGAATCTAGGAAGGATCCTATCTCCAACAAGGGACCTGCCTGAGCAGAAATGAGTGTTACCTATTCTAAAAGGCAATGAGTCAAAAAACGAATTTACATTTTTATACAGATGGAAACAAGTTTATTTAGTTCCCAAGGAAGGTAAGCATTGGTGGAGGGGTAGGGGAAAGTAGGCAGCTGGAAATCTCTCACACACTTAGGCTGCGACAGTCTTAGGCTCTTTCAGGGTCTGAGGGTGCTCAGCCAATTCTTCAGGGAGGCACAGCCACTATTTTTTCAGATAAACGGTTACTCTGTTCCTCTGGTCAGCTTAAGGGGCAAGTCTTCCACTTTCACAAACTCCTCTTCATCAGACTTTTGATTTAAATGACCAGATTGAGGTGATTTATTAAAAATGAAGATGTTTTACAGAAATGAACATTCTAAATAACATTTACATGTTTATCTCAAATTGTTGAATACTACAAAAATGATCCAATTTATCTAATCTTTAATAAAAGAAATACAGTAAAACTATAGTAAAGCATATAAAAAGCTATGGTAAAACATAAATAATGAATAACGATAATCAATTTAATTCCTTAAGTGCAAGAGAGTATCAGCTTCAAAAATCTAAAACTTCAAATGAGAGCAAGACAAAGCAAAATAGTGCAAAAAAGGGAACTTAATAAAAAATAGATTTTTTTTTCATTTCAAATGCTTTTCATTTCATTTAAATACAGTAAATTGGTGCATCTTAAAAATGTTGCTGACTTTATTTGTGCAGGGACTTAGCACTACAAATTTAGACACAGTAATGAGGATATGTAGTGATATATATTTTATAGATATGTAAGGCTTATGAAAAATATCAACCTCTATTAATTGATCCTCAATACATTTCCTTCTAGCTTTTGAATAAAAGCATGTTGATAGCTATTTCATTTTTATCTTTGTATGCTGTATCTGGCATAAAGGAGGTCTTAATAATTGCTTGTGGATTGATCACATATGCACACCAAAGCTAGGCAGTAACTGCTTATTATCAAAACATTTCTAAAAAAACTGGTAGCTTAGAAACTGCTGCTAGCTTTACTTAAAAGCTAAATAGCAACCTACCCAGAAAAACCAAGCAAACTATTTCAAGGGAAAAAATGGGCATTCAATGAGACAGAAGCCTTTCAAACATTCTTGATGAAAAGACCAGCGTTGAAGAGAAAATTTGACTTTCAAATATAAGACTCAAGAGAAGCATAAAAAAGTAAACAGGAAAGGGAAACCATAAGGGACTAAATATACTTAAAACTTTTTACATTCCTACATGGGAAGATATGTGTAACTCATAATACCTTTCTCATTATTAGGGGTAGTTAGAAGGAGTATATATAGACAGAGGGCACAGGTGTGAGTTGAACACGAAGTGATCACATCTAAAAATAAAATTAGGGGTGAGAGAAGAAATGCACCGGGAGAAAGATAAAGGGAGAGGTAGAATGGGGTAAATTATCTCACCTAAAAGAGGCAAGAAAAAGTTTTTACAGTGGAGGAGAGGTGAGAGATGATGAGGGGGAGTGAGTGAATCTTACTCATCATCAGAATTAGCTTAAAGAAGCCAATACATACATACATACGTACATACATACATACATACATACACACACAAGCAATTGGGTATAGAAATCTATCTTACTTAGCCTACAGGAAAGTAGAAGGGAAAAGGGATAAGAGAAGGGGGTGTGTGATAGAAGGGAGGGCAGCCTAGGGGAGGGAGTAGTCAGAAGTGAAACACTTTTGAGCAGGGACAGGGTGAAAGGAGAGAGACTAGAATAAATGGGGGGAGAAAGAGGATGGAGAGAAATAGCAACAGTAACTGTAAAAAAAAATTGAAGCAAGTTTCTCTGCCTCATTTCTCAAACATATAGAGAACTGAGTCAAATTTATAAAAATAAGAGCCATTCCCCAACTGATAAATGATCAAAAGATATGATCAGTTTTCAGACTAATCAAAGCTATCTATAGTCACATGAAAACACTCTAACTCACCATTGATTGGAGAAATGACAATTAAAACAATTCTGAGGTATTATCTCATACCTATTAGACTGGACAGAAACGGTAAATGACAAATGTTGGAAGGGATGTGGGAAAAATGAGACTTTAATGCACTGCTGGTAGAGTTGTGAAGTGATTCAACCATTTTGTAGAGCAATTTGGAACTATGTCCAAAGTCTATAAAACCATCCATACACTTTGAACTAGCAATACCACCACTATCCCAAAAGAGAGAAAAAATAAAAAGGAAAAGGATTTATATGAACAAAAACATTTATAGCAGCTCTTTTCTGGGGGTAAAGAATTAGAAGTTGAAGGGATGCCCATCAACTTGGGAATGGCTCAACAAGCTGTGGTATATGATCCCGATGGAATACTATTGCACTACGAGGAATGATGAGCAAGATGCTCTCTGGAAAGCCTTGCACTGGCTGATGCGAAGTGAAATGTACTGTGTGTAAAGTAACAGTAGTATTGTAAGATGATAAACTGTGAATGACTTAGCTATTCTCAACAACACAATGATCCAAGACAATGCTGAACATATATGATGAAAAGTGCCGTCCATCTCTAGAGAAAGAGCTGATGGTGTCCGAATATAGATTAAAACATACTTTTTTTAAAAACTTCCTTTATTTTTCTCGATGTCTTTTGTCTGTTTTTTTTCCCCCACAGAATGGCTTACATGGAAATGTGTTTTACATTATTACACATGTATAACCTATATTGTATGGGTTGCCTTTTCAGTGAAGAGGACCAGGGAGGAGGAAGGGAGAAAATTTGGAATACAACATATTAAAAATGATTGTTAAAAATAGTTTTTACATGTAACTGGGGAAAAATAAAATACAAAACAAAAAAAGCTAAAAAAAAAAAAAAAAGATAAATGGTAGAAAATGTGGTTCTAGTTATGGAGAAATCCTCCCCACCTCATAAAAAGAAAATTTCTAAATACTGCACATAAGGTCCATTTAGTATATCTGAGCCTATTTTATTAAATTAGCTACATGATACAGTCTAGTAGTTTGAATGTACCACATATTCCTATTATTTATACTTACTAAGAAGATATTCAAATTTTGAAGCTTTTGGCATAAAGTGTCACCAATACAGGCTCTTAATGCATCATATCGATCTCCTCTGAAGGAAAAAAAATAGCACAAAGACAAATAAACATAAATAATGGCACTGTTTTAAAACACTGCCACCTATAATAAAGACTTTAATTGCATATTCAATGTTTCTATAACGGCCACCACAACAGCACCTAAATGATCAGTCTGACAGGAGGCTCAAAATACCTGCCTGCAGTAGACCAAATACAGAGGAAGAAACGTGTATTTTCAGAGATAAAATGATTGGCCAAAGGCATTCATCTAACTTTTTGTTAGGCCACATGATACTGTCTCTTGTAATAGCAGAACCCTTTACCTTGGGAGGAATTCTTCACAGTTGGATTTATCCAGTGATTCAAATACATCTGCTGCTTCAATATACAGCTGGGAAAAAAGAGAGAGAAAGTTTATTGTTTAAAGTACCTTATTCTACTTTTTTCTTTTAGACTCTCACAAATAACAAAAATGACTTAATACCATACAAGGAAAATAAACCATCATATGAGCCTAAAAAAGAACAAAGAATAACTACTCTAGAAAATATATGGATGTATGAAGCTCACACAAAACTTAGGACTAGTAGATAATTACATTTTAAAGACATTCACTCTGGTCATTTTAGATAATATAGTCATCTACCTTTAATAACTTTAATTCCAGCTCTTTTTCAGAACCCTAAGGGAAGTTTGAGGGCATTACTTAATTTGAGTTATAGTATTATTTTAATACTTGATTTCTAAGAAAAAGAATTTATCTAATTCTAAATAATTTCATTTTCCTATGGCCAACATTTTATATAAATGAGATTAAATGATCTAATATATGTAAAGTATTTTGCAAACCTTAAAGCACTAAACAAATATTAATTATTATTATTATAGCTATGGTTTATTAACTATAATTACTCTCATATATTACGCATTTTACGTGTTTCAAAGTGCTTTAATATATATTTTCTGATTTGATCCTCAGAACTCTGTGAAGTGAGCAGGGCATGAATTATTGCCCCCAATTTACAAATGAAAAAAACTGAGGCTTCCAGAGGTTGTGACATGTCCAGTTCAAGTCACATAGTTAGGAACAAAATAAGCTGAAAAAGTCTAAATTTAGTAAGAATTGAATAAACCAGTACTTTCACTTGTAGTTTAAAGGACTAAATCACTTAATAACAACCAAACAATTACGGCACATAGTACCAGGTATGTAATAACCATAATAAAATCATGGTTATATGATAACTTAATTAACATATCATGCTCTTCTCCATTCTAACCATCTTGGGGTCAGGAAGAACTAATTATCACACAGTTTTAAAATGATCTGTAAATATTTAACAGTTGCTATTCTTAATAATAAGAAACTGAACTGTATCAATATTGATATCTTTGCTATAAATAACAGCAAAACACATAAGTAAGTCTCAGCTAAGCAAATGGAGGATTTCAAGGTTCTCCTCAGACAGGCAGGTTGGGTTCAACAATACACATACTTTAATGGGATAATTGGTCATCTTGCCTTATGCCCTTGATGATCGGCATAAGCAAGAAGATCACCATTAGGACAATTTCAAATTATGTGTCAATATCCCTTAAAAAGGAATGATCATGCAGGAAACAAAATCTATGAGTTTTGTAAGACCATCATATGATTTCAAAGTGAATTTATACACAATGATATCTGGAGATTTCAATGACATGGTGAAAAATGTTACAACATGTGTTTTGGAATTATAAAACAAAACAGGTCAAAGACTATTCAGAAGCTTCATACATGTACATCATTAGTCATTTCTTACAGCAGAGAGGAACTAGACATGATACATATTGGACAACACTGTACGCGCACACGCACGCACACTCTAGCTATATATTTTAACAAGAAACAATAAGAGTCATTTCTGAATTAGCTCTTGGTGTGAAATAAGATTAATGAATCACTACAGTGAAGGTCAAGAGTAACATAAAACTAAGAGGGTAAAGAAGAGAGTCACAGACTGTACAATTACAAAAGGCCCAATACAACACATTCAAATAAGCTACTGAAAAAGAAAAATGGGTAATAAAGGAAAAGGCATTGATAAATCAAAGGGTATAAAGAGACATTTTCGGAAGGGGAAAGGCAAGCTATTAACAAACATAAAAAAGATCTAAATCACTAATGATATGGTGAAATGTACAATAAGTAATGGAGGCTTTACCTCACATCCATCAGACTGGCAAATATGATGAATGAACAAAATGCACGGCGCTAGAAGAGTTGTAGGCAGACAGACACATCAGCGCACTGCTGCGGGAGGAGCTGCAAACAGATCTAACTACCCTCGAGGACAATTTGTTGTATGAAAAAAGTGAAACATCTTATGAGAAAAACATCAGCTTTGGAGAACAGATCAAGAAGAGAAAATATAAAAATAATAGAACTGGAAGTTCTGACCCAAAAAAGAGTCTTGATACAATAATAAAAGAAATAATTAAAGAAAATTGTTCTGAAGCATTAGAACGAGTAGAAGTAGAAATTGAAAAAAAAATCGAATACCACTTAAAAGAGATCCTAGGAGGAAAACTCATAGGAATATCAAAGTAAATTCTGAAACCTGGAGCTCAAGGATAAAATATTAAAAGCATCACGATTAAAACGATTTAAATATGGTGGTGCCACAATCAGAATTACATAAGACCTAACAGAAGAGACATTAAAGGACCACAGGTCTTGGACCACAATATGTTGATGAGCAAAAAACCTGGCGCTCTGGCCGAAAATATCATACCCTGCAAATTTAAGTATTATCTTGAATGAAAAAAAAAATGGACATTTCATACTCTCAGACTTTTAAGACTTTGTTAAAAAAAATCCTGAACTTAATAGAAGATTCAACATTCAAGAACCAAGAGAAACATAAAGTACATTGCAAAGAGTGACTATAAGGGACTCATAAAGACAGACTGTTTACCTTTTATATAATGTAAAATATATGTCTAAGATTCTTATTAATAATCAGTGAGCTCAACAGAAAGAGGGAGGTAAACATGACTATGATAATGAATTTAAAAAGTAAAACTATTTAGAAACAGCCAAAAACAGTAACTATTTTATACAAATGAGGTGTAAGAGGAAGAAAAGATACAGAGGATTTAGATGGGGAGGAGGGCTGGTAGTTCTGGTAACCAACTTTCATTGGGAATGTGTTTAGGAGGGAACAATACTTATATATTTCGAGGAGTATAAAAGTCTTCTAAATTGAGAAAAAATAAAATGGTAGGGGTATAGAGAGGGAGGAGAGGACAAGGGAGGGATTTTTGGAGGGGAGAATGAGGGAATAAGTAAAAGGTGGGGTACAGAAGGGTGTTTAGATTTATGGGAATGGGAGGATAGGGGAGGCATCCTTGGTGGGAGGATAGGCAAGTTAATAGGAGGGCAAGGTAGTCGGTAGAAATAAAGTAGAGGAATCAGGAAGGATAGGAAACAAGAGATATGTACAAATATAGAAACAAAAATCAGGAGTAGAGAATGTTTGGAAAGGTATATGTCTATATGTATATGTGTGAGTATATATCTATAGCTATAGAGAAACATATCTAAAGTTTATTGTACCTTCAGGGTGAGGTGGGGGGAGAGGAAAAAAAAAAGAACAAAGTAAAAAAGTACACAGCAGAGAACAAAAGAAAACTCACAAGGAAGTGAAGAAGAGATGGACAATTCTCAACACAACATGTATTACTTTCTTGAAATGAAAATCAACATTATATATTTTCAATCCCTTCTTACATTCTGCTATGCACATGACGTGCTTTTTTTTTTTCTTACTTTGTATTTAAGTTTGTAATATGTTTTGTTCTTTTTCTCTATTTTGTGTTTGTGTTCTGGCCTTTGAGTCTAAAATAAAATTAAATTAAAAAAAAAAAAAGAATCATACTATTCCTAATCCTGTAGCCTTGTAGTTTCATAAGCTCTATAACTAGGAAGGCAAACTGTAGGATCATGTAATCAAAGGCACCTCCCATTTATATAACATATATCTCAGGGGTTCTAAACCTTTTTTCTTTTCTGTCACATACCTCTTTGGCACTTTGGTGAAACCTATGGATCCTTTTTCAGAATAATGTTTTTAAATGCACAAAATACAAAGGATTACAATGGAAACCAATTATACTGAAATGAAATGCCCCAAATGATAAAAAGACAAGCTCACAGACCCCCAAAATTCCTGATTTATATTATATGCTTTGAAAATATTGTTATCATATTAAATAGGATGATAATCTGGAGACTAAAATACTAATGTTTCTTTTTTTTTTGGAGGGGTGAAGGCAAGGTAGTTGGAGTTAAGTGACTTGCCCAAGGTCACACAGTTAGTGTCAAGTGTCTGAGGCTGTATTTGAACTCAGGTCCTCCTGACTCCAGGGTCAGTGCTCTATTCATTGAGCCACCTAGTTGCCCCTAGTCCAGTGGTTCTTATACTGTGGGTAGCGACCCACAGTTTAAGACATGCTGAAGGGGTCTCAAGTGGAAAAAGTTTAAGAAGCCTTGAATACAGTCAAAGAAACTAGTTAGAAATTTTCATCTTAAAGACTGGCTGAAGGGCTGAAAGCTGAAAAGACTTTATCCTCTACTATACCATTAAGGACCTTAGTACCAGAAATATACTAACGAATATGTCTTTGGGTTAAAGGGTAGATAGCATGGGACTTATCAAATACGTGGGCTAAATTTTAAATATTGTTGCAACTATTTCCATAATGAAAGATTTGTAGATAAGTATTCTCATCTCAAATTTATGTACAAAAGA
Source organism: Trichosurus vulpecula (assembly GCF_011100635.1). Lineage (NCBI taxonomy): Eukaryota > Metazoa > Chordata > Mammalia > Diprotodontia > Phalangeridae > Trichosurus > Trichosurus vulpecula. The sequence continues at coordinate 130,803,093 of NC_050578.1, read as the reverse complement.
AATGCATTAATTTGTTTTATTACAATAATTTTTCAAGTTTGTTGGAAGAAATTATTCAGGTTCTTCAGAATTCTACCAAATTACTAAAATATAAAATGGTACCAAAATACAAAACTAACCCACTGGCATAAGGGAGAAAATTTTCCCGTCACAGCTTTCAATACTTCTTGACTGGCAACCCCTCCTATTGCTGCAGCCAGTGGGGCCAAGAAGCCTTGGGCAGTCCAGGAGAGCCAATTCACAACGTCACCATCTATTTCAGGCTGAAAAATAATCCAGGAAAAAAGATGAACAACAGTATTTTTATAGGACAGATCATTTAAAATTTTACTGACAAGGAGAAAATTACCATGGGTCTGCTTCTAAAAAGGCTGCTCAAAACATTTCTTATAAATGTACTTTAAAACTGTTGATGTAGTAAAAGTTCTGAATTCACAACAAAATTCACATAAGCTTGTGGCTTATAATTTAAACCTTTTGTACCCAGTTAGCACTTGATAAACCTATCAAAAAGGATTAAAAACCTATGTGGAAAGTACTGTTAGTGAAGTGCTAGAGATACACAGTCAAAACTGACATAGTCCCTCTTCTCAAGGAGTTTACATTCTACTGGGAGTGGAGGGGACAGAACAGAATATTGTACACAGTTAAACAAATATAAGATGTACACAAAATAAACACAAAGTACTTCAGGACAGAGTAGGGTACTAACAAGTGGGAGAAACAACAAAGGCGTCCCACAGGAGGTGGCATTTGAACAATGCGTTAGGCTGGAGTTCTAGGAGATGGAGGTAAAGAGGAAGAATGTTCTACGTGAGGGATGATAGTTGGTGTGGAATATCATATACAGGGAACCCTAGGGAGTCTAGTAGAATTGGAATACAGCGTACACGAACAGTTCTATGACATCAACTTAGAAAGAAAGGATAAAGTCAAAAGGTGAAGGGGTCTGACCTCCAAAGGATCCATAATAAATTATTCTAAAGGAAATAGGCTGCCTCTGAAGTTTCCTGAGAAGGGGAGAGATTAGTAAATGTTAGTTAAACTGAAAGGCTACAGGTAGCAGCTTACAAAACACTTACCTTCTCCTGCAAAGTTGCACTTACAGAAGTTGTTAGTTTCAATAATTCTTCAGAATCTTGACGGCATCTAGCATGTGACACAAAGAACAATCATTAAAGATCAATACACCTCAAATTTGTATAATGTTTTAAACATGGATTCGTATTTAACCTAATTAACAGAGGAGGCAGTATGGTTGGAAAAAGCACACTGGACTTGGAGTCCGGAAGGGCCTCAGTTCAAATCCCATCTTTGATACTTAATTAGCTGTGTAACTATCTAAATTTCTTTGAGCCTCAGTTTCCTTATCTGTAAAATGGGGATAATAAAACCTTTCCCTCACAGGACTTGTGGGGTGCTCAAAGTAGAGAATATACAAACCTAAACTTTAAGGAAAACACATTAACTTTTGTAACCATTGAAGTGCTACATAAATGCCACCTATTATTAGTTATGATAAATAACTTATGGCAATAATTTCATTTAACAGGTAATAATGAAAATTCAAACTTTTTTCTAAGATTCCTGAATTTAATATCTGGTCATGTCTAATTTTACCAGTAGCCCCCAATCATTCCTGGGGGAAAAACTTCTCTATTAGTCATTTAAGGCTGGCTCCAGCCTTTTTCCTGAATGATTTTATGCTATTCCCATTGATGCACTCACAAAGCAGCCTATTTGCTGTTCTCTCCACATGACATTTCACCTCCTGCTTCTGTACTTTTGTCCATGTCCTATGCCTAGAAGACTCAGCTGAGATTCCACCTCCTACTTGAGGCCTTTCCTGAAACATATTAGTTGGTTAGTGTTGGTTAGTGTTCTCCCTATTTCCATTGAAGTTACTTTGTATCTATGGTGTATCTATTTATCTGTGTACATGTGGTATTCCTACAACAGAATGCAAAATCTTTGAGAATAAGGACTACTTCATTTTTATCTTTATATCCCCAGAAATTAGCACTGCACTTGGTACAACAAAGGTGCTTAATAAATGTCACTGATTTGATTTTACTCTCCTCATCCAAAGTTAGCTTTTGGAAAGCTTTTTTAAAGGCTCAAAAAGAAAATGTCTGTTACCAAGAAGAGGAAAAAGGACTTTATCTGGGTATCGTGTGAATTTCAGAAAAGGAACAACATACCAAACTGAGGTTAAGAGATTAATAATTATTGGAATGGCTCTAAAATTAGGAACATGTGGCAATTTTCTCAAGCACTTCTATCAAATTCAGCCTTAAAAATGTTCTCTTTGTATCATAAGGCATAGCTACTATCACCATCACCACGTCTACCACCACTTCTACCACCATTATGTCCTTTTGTATACATTATTTCCTTTGAATTTCACAATTTACAAAGTACAGGGTAGACATAGTACAGATTAGGAACCTGAGGTTCAGTGATTTACTTAAAAGTTTTACCAGAACATTTAATATCTAAGAATTAGGATGACAACCAAAGGCCCAATGCCAGATTTTGTCTGACCAGGGCAGGGTACATATACATACTCACATGTATATGTATGGGATACTGTAGGACAACCACCTTCCTTAGGTTTTTCTGACTCTTGAGTCCAAATGCTCTCACCACTACACCATATTGCTTCTTTACTGTATTCATTTTAAGTTAGCTCTCTCTCATTTAGATATAGAATCTAATATACAGGTGTTAGAAAAGTGCAAAAAAATTCAGTATTTTGGTTTAAATTCACATGAGCAACAAAACAAAAAAATAAACAGCTATAGTCTAGAATTTAAAGGCTACTTTAAAGGGTACTAACGGGTACTTTAGAAAATAATGATTCACAGGGCAAAGAGGATGCCCTTTTAAATTGGTCTATAAACCCTGGCACAGTAAATATCAAAAGAAATAAAAGAACTGATTGTCTTGGAGTCAAAAAAGAACACTTCTTCTGTTCTGGTTAAGTAGTTCAAATTTCAATTAACAGACTCAAGATGCCACTCAAAAAACATTACCCAATATTTGGCTTTCGATGGTAGTTTTCCTGGAATTGGTCCAGGGCAAGCATGGCAGCATGGATCTGTAGAGGTGCCTATTCAGAAGAAAAAGGGAACCACAATACAATATCAATACACATTTTTATTCTTACTATCTCGCATTAAAAATGACATGGTGTACAAGGTTAGAATAGGAAAGAAGAAAGCTTCAACTTCTTGCCCCTCATTTTATAGATGAGGAAAATAAGCCCCCAAGAGACAGTGAGCTCAAAGCTCTAGAGCTAGAAAGGAATCGATGGCCATCTAGTCAAATTCCATTTTTATCAATAAGGAATCAGAAGTCCAGAGTGTAAAGTGACTTGACGGGGACACACAGCAAATTAGCAGTGGTAGATTTACCACCAGCATTTAGATCAGAGTCCTTTCTACTTCTCATCTCCCCCATCCTTGGAGCTTTGCAACACTACAATGGAGCTTTGCCTTAGATGAAGGACGTAAGGTCTGTTCACTGAATAGATCCCTACCACTGTTTTGTCCTTTTATTCCTTTACCTTCCGCTTCTAGTTACAAAAGAATGTGAACGAGCTGAAACCACAACTCTTTCCTCAAAGAAATGTTAAGAATATTTCTTATACTCTGTACATTGAATTCAAGCTATATATTTGAATCAATAAACAATTATACCAAACAACTAAGTACCTAAAAAATGTTAAATCACTAAGATAAAGATTTTACATATGTGTATATATGTGTGTGTGCATGTGTGTGTGTATAAGTGACAGTTTTAAAAAAAAATCACCTAAACATATTTCATGTACTTGTATTAAAAAAAATTAGGCGACTACCAATACAACTGTTTTACTGAAGCCCAATTTGCACATAAAGATAGGATTTTGCTTGAAAAATATAAAAAGGACCAGTTAAGAATTTCTTAGGATATCATGACATTTATATAAACATAAAGATATATTCCACTTTAAAATAGATACATTCTCCCTAAAGTATTAATTACCTCAGGTTTGCTAAAATCAGCAATAAGGCACGTTGGATGTTTTATTTGTTTCTCCAGGCATTCCTGACAGGGAAAAAAAAAAGATATCAGAGCAAATGATAAGGTACTTAAGTTATACTAAAGTATATTGTTATAATTCAGAAAATTAATATCAGTAAGAAAAGTTTCAGAAGAAATGCATTTTAATGGCATACAAAGAAGGAAAAATTAATGACTACTCAGTTTCTGTCTGTTCTAAGAAATAATTTCTATATAAATCAATGAAAGAATGGGTGGAATGGTAAATAAAGAGCTGGCTTTGGAATAAGAAAGGGTTCAAATCCAGCCTCTAATATATCCTGGCTAAGTGACTGTGCAAGTCACAGAACCTCTGAGTGCCCTAGGCAACCTCTCCAAGACTGATATTACTATCAATATGCTTTGGAAGAGGAAATTTCCTCATTGAGAATCTTCTGCACCAATGAAATAACAGGCTGAAACAACAACAAAAAAATCTTTCAGTATGTGTCCATTTTCCAGGGGTTTGAAAAAAAAGCTAAGGTTAATTCTGAAAGAAATTAGATGGTGGGCAAAAAATATCATCAAAATAAAAATATCAGTCCTTCCCATTTTCTGCCATAAATGTTCTTTCCTACTCTTCTCTCTTCACATTCTCTCCCTTACGTTAATATCTATCCAAAAAAAAAAAAAAAAAGAAAAAATCTCTATCCAGATATCTCTGAAATCTACTGGCCTGGCCCTACTCTTTCTCCTGAACTCCCATATCTCAATGCCAACTGCCTGTTGAACCTATCTACCTGTATATACCTACCTCAAACCTAACGTGTCCAAAACAAATTGTCTGACATGTTGATGACTCAGCCACTTCAACTGTCCTACAGTACGCTGACTGAGGCTAGAACCAGTCTTTTTCAAAAACTAACAAAGGAGAAACAGTAAAATTGCAAACTTGTTATGTAGTTTGTTTTTGAAAAAGCATATTAAGTTTATTCCAATTGCTCAGATTTACAGCCTTACAGTTATTCTTAACTCTTCCTTCTCTCTCACTACATTTATCTGATCAGATGTTAAAATCTTGCTAATTCTATCTCCATACCACATCTCACATCTGTAGCCTTCCATGTACTCATATGGTCTAATTCAAACCTTCATTAACTCTTGCCTGAGCCTGGACAATTGAAACAGCCTGCATGGTGTCCTTGCTTACAGTCTTTCCCTTTTCCAATACATCCTCCGCACAGATGCCAATATTCCTAGGTATAGGTCTGACACCTATACTCTGCTCCTTAAATTCTCCTCAGCTTGGCACTTTAGGCCCTCTGCAATGTGGTTTCCAACCATACTTTACATTACTCCTTTGCAGACAATTCTATATTCTGACCAAACCTGAACACTTGCTGTTCTACAAGCTGTTTGACGAGCATTCACGTAAGTGTTCTTGGAGGTCTGAAAAGAATTACTCTCCTTAAAGCCACCTCTCAGAATTCTTTTGTTTCCCCTTTAAGATGTAGCTCAGGAGCCAGTTTGCCAATTCAGTATATACCGCCTAGGCGGTAATATTTTTCTCATGCTAAACAACCAACCTTCTTCCAAGTTCCCAAAGTTCCTGACACTGAATAAGCAGTCTTCTTGGTCTCAAAGGAGGGCTATTGATATAATTCTCTTCAGACACAAGAGATGCATAAAAACCCCACCAGAAGACCACTATCCTATTCGCCAAAACATACGTTCCCTGTATTATTCTTTTGTAAGATTTAAGAAAACATTTCAAACATTCCTATTAAACTTAAGGATAAATTTAACTGAAATGCATAATATTACTTGCTAGTTAACCAAAAAACTCTTAAGTTATGCTAACTTTCTGAATAACAGGAAATAAATCTAGGTCTAGAACCTCCCTGCTTCATCATATTTGATGTGTGTTCTATTAAATTTCTTGGAAATAGAGAAAAACCTTCATTTATTAAAAGGCTAATGCAATGGGATTTCTGGTTAACAAATATTTGGTTAATACTGTTCAAACACAAAAATCTTTTTATTTGCAAGGTAGAACTTTAGTACTGAAAGGGACTTTTTGAAACATCCAAGTTCAAATCTCTTACAGGTAAAGAAACTACTGATTCGGAAAAGGGAAGAACCTTATATTTGTTGGAAATCTTTTAAAAAATCACATCAGCACACACCCATGAAATAAGTAAAGTATAAAGAATATTATTTCATAGGACACTGAACTGAAGTGGGACAATAAAGGCCATTCTCATCCTCATTTCTTAATAAGGAAGCTGAAGCTGAGAGTGAGGCAAGTAGATTTTTCCAAGATACCAAAGTGATATATAGCACAGCCAGGTCCTTCACTCCAAATCTAAGTAATGCTCTTCCAACTATACCATGATGGCTCTTCAGTTCACAATTCAGAATGTTTCAGTGACTCAGGACAACAATCATCGTCCAGTACTAGAAGAACGGAAGGAAGGATACTGACTTGAATTCAAACTACTTCCAGAAGATCACTAGCAAAGTTTAAAAAAAAAAGTAAATTCTGGAAACAGTTGGTTTTCTTATGATTTACTTCCTTCTCCTTGATGTGGAATGATTAAAAAACAAAACAAAAAAAACAAAGAACAAAAAGAGGTCCAATTAAGTCTGCTAATAATAGAAGATATACCGCTTCCTACTTGTTCAATAGGTACTCTTTTAACCTACTAAATCTGAATGTGTCTGCAACAAAAGAAAATACTTACAAAACAAAATGTTTGAGATGTCTTAACTTGAACAGCTATACCTCCATGGAAGTATGGCTCCATTTCTGTAGTATCACCAATACTGAAAGAGAATGGTGATACCACTGAAAAAAAAAAAAAAGAAAATACAGAAACCATTTACCATAAAGAGGATTTATATCTGCATAACCATTTCCCCCAAAAACTTTATTTCTCCTTTAAGTCAAGCATCAAACCAGATTTTTAATTTTGAACTATATTTTATTTCAAGCAATTTTCCACCAGGTTCTATAATGTCAACTTACCTCAATATCAAAGGAAGTATTAATTTAAAAATTTTAAAGGTATTTTAAAAATCTAAATATAGGTTATACTCCAAAATTATATCTCTTTCAAAGGAAAAAAAAAAACCTACTATACCTGTACAATTAAAAATAATATCAATTATAGTGCACAAGCATAAGCCAGATTTTGGGAGAAAGTTTATTTTGTATTTGGATCAATATGATATACCAAAAAAGACAGCAGAATTTTGTGGAAAACTACAAGGTTAAAAAATATTAGAGATGGCTAAAACACCAGCATTTTAATTCTCTTAAGTATCTAAAGATAAAAAACTTGAGAGAAGGAAAGTATTTTAGAGGTCATCTAGACCAACTCCCTCATTTTCACAGATGAGGAAACTTAAGTCCAGTGAGATTAGGTGATTTGCTCAGTCACAGAGGTAGGATTTGACCCCAGATTCTTTGACTCCAAATCCAGGACTATAGCCATAGCATTAGTAGAAATTTTTTAAAGCAGATGAACTGAATTGGTGGTTTACTGGTAGCTGGCTATGATCTCCCATTTTCACAAGGGTTTACGGTTTACAAAGGGCCTTTTCTCACAGCTACCTAAGAGCGCAAGTGTGATGGGCCTTGTTGTTTTCTAGATCAGTGAACTGAAGCTGATAGGCTAAAATGACTTGCCCACAGTCATACAGATAGTTTAGAGGAGAAACATAGAGGAGAAACTCAACACCAGGCATCCTACCTACAAGTTCAGTACTCTTTCCGCTATGTTAAGCTGGCCCTCTATTTTTTTTCGTAATACTTAAATCTGGCTTACTAGGTTTTTTGGTATGAATCATTTAATACTAATAATTAATAGCAACATAAAATAGTTAAACAGCACCTTAAGTTTGAAAAGCATTCCATATGTTATCTCATTTAATCCTCATAGCTAGAGCCATTAATACTTACAGCTTACAGATGAGGAAACAGAGGCTTGAAGATCTTACTTGTCCCTAGTCACAGTTCTAGTAATTTCTAGTGACAGGATTAGAATTCAGGTGACTCTTCTTTCCAAGTACAGAACTTTTTCCCACTACACTATGCTAATTTTTCAAATGTCTCAAAATGTTAAGCTGTATTTCTACCAAGTAGAATTCCTATACCAATCTACCATATAGCATAGCCTTAAACATTTTTCCATCCCACTTAGTTTTTCCTCTGGAATAAGGATAAGCTCTTTCCAATATTCTCTGGCAGTCAGCAAAATGCCAGTGAAAACAGGAGCATTTAAAGGACCTCATCATCTACTGGGAGTTCTTTCTTCAATTTGGATTCTATTGTAGACATCCTCAATGAAAATGTTAAACCCCTTTGATGAGCTTTATGCCTTGTTTCATGGATACATTTAGGAAACTATGTATTGCTTTTAATGATCCCAAGTATCTCCTTGAAACAAAGACCCATCTTACCACACTGACATTCTCCCAATGACACTGTAGGGTTGTACCACAATCTTTAAGGAATCAAGTTGTGGTTCATTGCAAGGACAAAGGAGAGGTAGATAAGTAGGCTATATATAGTATGCTATAGCATTTTAGCAACAAACCGCAGAGAAGTTGTGTAAAGGACATCATATGGAAAAGGAAACAAGTCAGACATGTGAAAGCAAAAGATTAATGATGGACAGTCCACAATTCACTAGTATCCATGAAATATGAAGAGATTTAGAGTAAGGTTCCCAGCATGTTAGGTGGAACACCTATGGGAGTTTTATGAGTATATGAACAAGACTTGGAAATGATGAGAACGTGAATGAATGAACCGTAATTTCTACCACTAGAGGGTATCAGAACCTATATCAATGGGATCACGGATCTAATTAACTACTTAGAACACACGCCATCAGCTTACCAGTTATTTGTTTTGTAGATCCATTTAACCCTGTCATTCCATTTATTTCTCGAAATGTTACCAAATTTCCTGTCTCAAGTTTGTGTGGATGATTTTCAAGACAAGTTACAATTCCAGGATTTGCCTGAAAGTAAATTAGCCAGAAGGTTAATGAAGAAAAAAAATCTTTCAAAGCCCAGCCTCAAGTATTTTTAGGCCACATTCTTGCCTATTCACTTAAAATTCATTCAATAGCCAATACACCAAAACTCAATGGGGGGATAAAGATCTGGAGAATTTTACCTGTAGTTTAACAAAGCAACAAAGAATAAACAACTGACGGATTCGTGAAAGACCAACTAGGCAACAATAAAATAGAAAAAAAGAGAAAGATCTGCTATCATAATGAACCAAGTCTCTTTAAAAATATGCCATTTTAAACATTTTTTTCTTAAAAACAGGGTAAGAGAAAATATCTATTATACATGGATGTGTTTATAAGCATATAATTCAAATGACAGGAAGTTATAACCCTATTATACTTTAATTAGGTTCTGGTTAATACATGTAACTTTGATGTCCACTTCACATAGAAGTTAAAGAAAGTTACTGGATGAAATAAATCACTGGATGAAAGGTTATCTAGATGAGAATACTGAAAAAAAAATGTTATAAAAGGTATGTTTATTAGAGCCATTTAAAAAAGTATGACATTTGCCTCTTAACACTGAGATCTAGCAAGGGCCAAATTAAAGAACGGGAAATTTGTTGTTCGAAAGATAATAAAGACAATATTCCTAACTTTGGGGCTAATTAAAATTGAAATAAGCAACCTAGGAAAATTTGAGAAATTTTTAAAAATTTGTAAAATTATTCACATAGATAATTTCATTCTTCAAAAAGTAGACGAGCCAATAAGGGGAAATTCTATTCTGAATCTAGTTCATATTAACAGGCAGGAACTTGTTACTGGCGTAAAAATGATGGGAATCCTGGGATGAAATCACCACTTACTCCTAGAGCTTGTGACTTATACGAAGAAGGCTGGACATAGGTCACAGAATTTAGTAAACCAGATTTCAAAGGCCTGCAGTACATAAAAATAGATAAGAGTGACAGGCAGGATCCCTTGGTCTAAAATTCTACTGAGGAAGTCAGTCTAGGAGGAATGAGATACTCTCAAAAATAAAATTCTAAACATAGAAAAATTTTAATAGTAATTCTTATGAGGAAGAAAAGGAGTTTTCTGAAGACACGTACAGACTTCTCAAGAGTTCACAGAGAACTTACTAACCAACTTGGTTGGTAGGAGTGACTTTGGTAAGAAGTGGTCATTACAAGGTTCCAGTGCAACTTCATTAAGTACAGGTCACACAAAACTAACCTCATTTTCTTTTTTGATAGGGCTACCAGACTGACAGATCAAAAGCATGTTACAGTGACATGTTACCTAGAAACATCTGACAAAGTATCTCATGCCATTCTTGTGTACAAGATAGAGAGATGTATTCTAAATAAGACAGCTGGATGAATTTGTAACACACCAACTGGATAGATTCAGAAGAGTTGTTAATAGTTCAATGTCAATCTGGAAGCTCTCCAGTGCAGTAGCTCAAGAATCTGTGCTTTCTAATACAATCATCAATGACTTGGATAAAGACATAGAGGGCAGGCTCATCAAACTTGAAGACAACATTAAACTGTCCATCTGTCTGGAAATGAATGTTTATTAAGAGCCTGATATGTGTCACATACTGTGCTGGGGATATAAAGAAAGGTAAATGATAGTCCCTGACCTCAGGGAACTCACAAACTAATAGGCAACGCAACATGCCAACAACCACTTACACACAAGCTACATACAGAATAAACTGGAAATAATTAACTGGGGGAAGGCACTAGAATTAAGGCAGATCAGGAAAGGCTTCCTGTAGAAGGGATTGTAATCCAGGAGGAAGAGATGAGAAGGAAAAGAAATTAGAAATGGAGCATATGGAGTAAAAATGCATAGAGTTGGGAGATGGGAGTGCCTTGTGTGGGGAACAGCAAGATGGTCAGGGTCACTGGGTTGAAGAGTATGCGGAGGGAGGATGGGGTGGGTGTTTAAGGTATAAGCAGACTGGAAAGATTGGTGGGAGGGGCAGTAGTGAACAGGGTTTCGAGTAACAGACAATTTTTGATGTTGGATGTGAAAGGGAGCCATTGGAGTTGACTGAGTAGCAAAGGGGTAAGTGGAGATGCTAGCAGAATAGAGAATGGACTCAAACGGGGAGAGTCTTGTGACATGGAGGCCAACAAGCAGGCTTTTGCAATAGTTCAGGGGTGAGGAAATGAGGGCCTGCATCAGGCTGGTGACAGTGTCAGAGGAGTGAATGTAGTATATTTAGATTAAAAAGTATAAGGAATAGGTAACACATCAGAGGCAAATTAGGAGTCAAAAAGGACCATGACATGTTAGAGCACTGGGCTGATATTTAAATGATTATATTCACCTTCTTAAGTACAGAAAGGAAGAAGCAGATTGGACAGAAGCTTGTCTCCAAAAGATCTGGCGGCAGCAGAATGAAGTAGCATCAAAAAAAAAGCTAACATTATCTTGGGCTGCATGAAGAAAGACAGGTTCGAGGAATAAGAATGTGATGTTCGCTCTTGTATTCCACCCTAGTCAAACCACATCTGGAGTATGACATCCAATTCTGGGTACCTCAGTTTAAAGATACTGATAAGATAGAGGCCATAGAGAAAAGGGTGACCAGGAAGATGTACAGTTATGGCTCCATGTCACATGAGGATTAGTTGAAGGAAATAGGGACGGTTAGCCTGGAGAAGAGAAGTCTCAGGTCTTGAAGATTAGATAGCAGTCTCCAAGCATCTAAAAGGCTGCCACATGGAAGAAGGATTACATTTGTTCTGCTGGATTCCATATGGCACATTCAGAAGTTGCAAAGAAGAAAATTTAGGAATAATACGAGGAAAAAAGTGCTTTGACAATTACAGATGTTCAAAAGTGGAATCCACTGCCTCAAGAAGTGGGTTCCCTCTCACTAGAGATCTTCAAGCAGAGACTGGATGACCACAGTTCAAGTATATTATAACAGAAACACATTTTGGATATGTTTGGACTAGATGGCTGCTGAGGTCATTTCCAACTTCAGGATTCTATTTTACTGTGCTTTATTCTGTTTTATTTCCTCCTTCCTAGAATAAGGGTGCTAGACCAGGTCATTTCTGAAATCCTTTCTCTTTCTAATTTAACACAGCAAACTTCAAATCATAATTAAATGTCATATATAAATATACAATTTAACATCATATGTAATGAATGACAGACTAAATGCCACGTTAAAAAACTGGCAAACAGAGCACAGTGATGGCACGTTGAGTACAAAATGACACTGCAGGGAAATTTAGATCATCATTTTCAATTCAACAAAACAGCCTCCTACTGAAAGAGATAAAATGTAGATAAGATAGTTTGTACTCTCTAGACGTCTAGAGTCTAGATACCTATAATAACATAGTAATACCTATCTAGTGTTAGAAAAGTACAAAACAAAAGTTATGTGAAGCTAGAAGGAGAAAGTTTCATGAAGGAGGTAACATTTCAGATGGGACTTTTAAGGATGAGTAGCAATTCAACAGGCACAAATTAAGGGAAAAGAAACCAAAGGCACATAAGACCTATAGGATCGGTGTGAATAATGATATGGAAGCAGGAAAGAACAAGGCTTATTCAAGGGATGGAAAGTATTCCAGTTTGGCAAAAGGATTTAAACTTTACTAGATAGGTTAACTTATAATGGATCTCTTTTATAAAAAGATTTGATGAATCCTCCAAGATTTCAGGGGTTTCAGAGGCATATGTACAACCTCCACTATTTCAGATTGCAACTCCTTTACACAGAAGAGATATTTGTGAATGGCTATGGCTGATAAAAACATCACTTGGTGTTCAACCTTCTGGTGAAGAGCCTCTCCAAAAGACTTGGGCTAGATTCATCCTGTGATGACATACATTCGTAGCCATGTCCATACTAAGAGACTTTCCAGGTTTGGAGTACCTGTCAGAGCATGTGTTTCACTGCACAGGTCTTCAAGTACCTACAGAAGCTAACCTCTGTGTTATCAGATTTTAAAGTAAGACTTTGACAGAGGAATGAATGCAATATTATAGTAAAATAATTCTCTCTAATATGCTTCATCTATCTCTACCACATTAAAGGCAATGGTGTCAAATTAACAAGTATTCAAAAATTAATACATAAATGTTTGTTAAGTTTGAAATTTAATCTCTTACTTGTGTTATGTTTGAAATGAAGATTTCTTTTGGTTCTTCTCCTGATGTATCTAGCACTTCAAATTCTTCACCAAAATCACAAAACAAACGAGACCAAATCCCAAATACATCTGCACTGATGAACTGCAAAATAAGACATAAATACAAGCTCATTCTCCAACAGCATTAGCTCATATTAACATTATAGTTTAGAGATTGCAAAGTGATTTTTTTCATGACAACCACAGGAGAAAATAGCACAAAGCAGCATTAACTCTATTTTAAAGGTGGGTACATATGGGTTTTGTTACTAAATAATCATGGGCATTGTCTCAAGACGATCTCACAATTATGGGTTAAGGATTCCTTTTGGAACAAGTCAACCATAAAGAACAAACTACTTGCACATCCTTTAGTTTAGGTGTTAAAACTCTTGGTATGTTATTGGTTGTAGTACTTTAAAAAATTTATAACAATCTACATCTCCTATACTCTATAAATAAATCTACCTTAAATTTGAAAGGCAAACTTAATAAATATTTGTTGATTGTCTAATTCCTGACTTCCTACCACTCCAGTTTCCCAACAAAGTCAGATTCTGGCTCATCTGCAAAACTTTTATTATTCAAGGTTGCAGAGTATTATCAGACCAAAAATTATATAATAAAGAAACAATTATCAAAACTGCTTGGTGCTGGTTAAAAACGTGAAACGTAGGGTTGACAAACACAAGAATATATACTACTGGGAATGAGACTACCATTTTGATTCAAAAACTTTTGGGAAAACTAGAAAGTACTTTGGCTGAAATTAGTTTTAGATCATAATTCTGTATCACATATCACAATAAGCTCCAAGTGGATATGGGACTTAATATATTTTTTTTTTAAAAATCATGAGAGAAGAATTTTATACAACTATGGCTAGTTGAGGACTTTTTTTTTTTTTTTACCAAACAAAGAATAGAGATAATTACAAGAGAAAAAAACAGACAACTTTAAATACATAAAATTAAAAGGCTCTTACATGAACAAAAGCAATGCAGCTAAAATAAAAAACTGAATGGTAAGGAAATTCCATCAAATATTAATGATAAAAGTCTAACGTGAAGACATAAGAAAAAGATACAAACACATGAGACCAAGTATTGTTCCCTGGAAGATAAGTAGTCAAAGGGTATCAACAGTTTCAAAAAAAGGAAGAAGTACCAATGATCATATGAAAATACTCTAAATCACTAATAAGAGGACAAGCTAAATTAATTCTTAGATTTCATGCAAACACATACCAAAAATTTGTTAAGAAAGTAAAAGTTGGAAAGTCAATACTCAAAGGGTTGTGGAACGACAGGCACACTAATATACTATTGGTGAACTGATTCAACTATGTTTGAAAACAATTTGGAATTATGTAAAGAAATCTATATATACTTTTTTGACCAACGATAACCACATCTGATAGATCCCACATATACCAAAATAGTTATAACAACATTTTTTGTAATGGCAAAGTAGAAACAAGGTGAAAATCCATAAACTAGGGGAATAGCTGAATGAACTATGGTATATGAATGTACTAGAATATCACTACATAGTAAGAAATATTAAGTACAAAGAATTTAGAGAAATATGGGAAGAAATGAAAGAACTGAAACAGAGCGAGGTAAGTACCACCAGAAGAACAACATATACAATGATTACTAACTATGACAATGTATAGCCAACCCTCAAAATTTACACATTTAACTTCCACAATTTCAAGCACTAGTGTGATTTTATTAGTAACTTCATTTTCACTTTTTCATTAGGCAACCATATGCATTTGTGGCTATGTGAAGTAGAGAAAAAAATGAGAGGCCCAACATGCACAAGTTTTTGGAGTGTGAATTTAAATTCGCTTCACTGGTCTTGTTCATCCTACCATTGTAGAGATCTCCCAGTAATTCATTGCATATTTTCATTGTATGCCTTTAAAATTCAAGTTCTGTACTACAATTAGGCTCCCAAAGCAAAGAGCAAGTCCTTTGGGCTCTAAGCTCAATCATGCACAGTCAGTGATACAGCTTAGTGAGAAAATAAAGATGTTAAGGTAAACTTCATGCAGGATGTCTGCAGCCACTGTCAGCAGTGAGTTTGGTGTTAACTAATCAACGACTTGTACAATGTCAGTACAGTGCCCTCACACCACCATCTGACACAGTGGAAGGTAAGATCTGGGTTAAAAAATGTTTTATTTTTAAGAATTTTATTTGCTATAAGTACATATGGTACTGTAAGTTTCATGTGTTATGAAAAGTATATACTATCTGAAATCAATTTTTTTTTCATTATTGAGATGTTAGCACAAAAGGACAAAGAATTCTAGGGAATTACTGGTGAGAAAAAATGCTCTGCATGTTGCCAGTTTTATTTTATGTACTGCATTTTATGGATTATTTCATAGTTATTGTTGGGAAAAGTATTTATTATCAGAATTAATATTTTGTTTTAAAGAATTAAACATGTAGTAAAATGTATTTTCAGCTTTCTCTAGCAAAAGTTCAACATACAGCCAATCCTTACTGTTCAAAATTTGTTAAAAAGACTGCTACACAGAATTTAAATACATATTGCTATTCAGAGTCAACTTACAATTTGGTAAACAATTTTGTAGTCAGATACAACAATGAAAGCTCTGTTTCTTATTTTGCAGCAACAAATGGCAGGGAGATCATATAACATATGTTTAATTCTAGGAAAAACACTCTCTCTCTCCATCTCCAAAATTAACAATTTATGAGTTTTGGAAATCTATCTATAAATCAAAGGCCTTTTGTTTTAAAGATAGCATGACTATGAACATGGCATGGAAACCCCATGTACCACCCCGCCCCAATTTTATATTTGTTTTTCCTAATGTCAGTAACCTCTTGCACAACTAAATGAACAACCACAGGTTTTAAGGGTAGAAATGTCTTTTTGTACCTTTATCTGACTATACACATTTAAATTGGTTAGCATTACCTTAATAGGTGGGTGCTGTGCATGGCAAAAATCATTGATCTTCTTCTGCAAAGAAAGCCTGATTTCAGTCAATACCACACACTGTTGAGGAAGAAACATCAAATTAAACGCTAGAAAGCTTACCATAATTCCTTAAGCAATATTTCTGTATAAGCACACAATTTCTGACTTTAGTTACTCCCCCACATTTTATAAACTGAAAATCTATCTTGGAAAAATTGTTTCATTCCTCCCTCTCTAAAGTCACCATGTTCAGCAGTGGGGAATACCAAACAGAAATACCAATCTGGTATTATACTGGTTTTAAAGATAAAAAAAGAAGTCTCAAAGAGGTGAACATTCCCAAGTTCATACACTCATGGCTAGAACTTGGGTTTTCCTAGTTTAAGTACTCTTTCTTCTAAAATAAGCTACTTATATTTAAGTTCTCTCTCTGGGAAGAATCTTATTGTTTAACCTGCACTTTTAGAATGACAATCTACTATTAATGATTCCAACATATCAATTCTGCTTTTATACATACATTTTATTTTATACTACTTATTAAGAGGTCCTGACATGTACGTTCATTTCTCTTGTAATAAACCTAGTTTTCATGAAAGCTTCATGAAGTTGACATACCCTACACTTGTTTGATAAGCAATAACATGTAAATAGCAGCACTAACACAATACATATTACAAAGGATTTCTACTTGAACTCAAAGTCATTTGCTCATCTAGGAACCAGATCCTTAGGTAAGGATGAATTATTAAGTTTCACTAAACATGTATTTATTAAGCATCTACTATGGGCCAGGGAAACAATGAGAAAAATTGACAGTCCTTGTCCTCAAGGAATTTATATTCTACTAGGGAGTACAGTATGCAGGTAAACAGAATACAATGTAAGGGGTGACAGGGAAGGGCCAGACAAAGTATTCTAGGAAAATTCTAGCTGAGGAAATGAGACAAAGTTTCATTGAAGTGGCACTTGACCTGAGTCTAGAAGGGAGAAAGAAGAGGAGGGAGCATATTCCAGGCATGGGAGACAACCTACACAAATCTATGGTGGGAGAAGGCACAAGTTTGGGAATATACACACAGGGAAATAATGTGAAATAATGCAAAAAAGTTAGGGGAAGAGTAAGGTTCTTAAGGATACATACATACACACACACACACATTCTAAGTTGGTGTATATTCATATATTTGTTCAAGAGGCTTTTATATATGCATATTAATACAAAAATACAGGATTACAAAACAGTATAAACCACATATAATATTTGTTAGTTATTTTATCATAGATTAGAGGATACTTGAGGGAAAGAACCGTCTTCTACTTTTCTGTACAATCCAAAGTCATAATTCATAACTAATAGGTAGAATCTTTTAAATAAATATCGGTAAACATTACAAAGTATAGGGTGCTGTAATTGAAATAATAAATTATTTTCCCAGTTATTATATAATAAAGAACAAATTAAACATTATTATAGAATATTCTTATGAGCTTTCAAACTTTTGGTCTAGATCTTAGAACAGTCTGGGGTTCTACCCTATGCAATGATTAGCTAGTAAAAGGGATTTCCCACACTCCATTCCCTAATTAATTATAAAGGTTAGTGCAAATCTTTAAATGCAATGAATTTTTGAGGAGATTAAAGTACAACACTGTTTGTCCAC
The DNA here is from genome assembly GCF_011100635.1 of Trichosurus vulpecula. NCBI lineage: Eukaryota > Metazoa > Chordata > Mammalia > Diprotodontia > Phalangeridae > Trichosurus > Trichosurus vulpecula. The sequence continues at coordinate 130,785,237 of NC_050578.1, read as the reverse complement.
TATGATGATTTGTTTCTCTTCACAGGAAGTTCCCAGAAACTTCCCATAGTACTGCTGGTGTATGTGGCTTACAGGATGAAAACCAAAGTAGATGCTTCAAGAACTGCCATTCAAAAAATTAAAATATCACTGCATCAGTTAAAGAATTTAGAAAAGTCCTAGCTTTTCAATAAAAAAAAAAACATTACTGGAACTGAAATAATGTGATTCCAAGTCATTTTTGGGTGGTCCATTATAGTTTAATTAAATGAATTTTATTATAGGACCATTTAGACACTACTTTAAATTATACCAACATTAACTGTAATTGCCTACCTAATAACCACCTACCTGATACTGTTTTAGGAAGGAGAGGTCTGTTGATTCATCTAAAGGGACAGAAGATGATGTGACATGGACATATGGATTTAGCTCTGCAATGCGATGAATTATAGCTTCAGCTCTGAAATAAAAATCACATAATTTATCTACTCAACGTAAGCTGCATATATGTTGCTAGAAAATCTCGAACCAAACACTTCAATAATGTTAATGAAATAAGAAACCTCATGGGAACTTTTAATAAAAAAGTTTAAAAGCATAGGAATTACAAGAACAACTTGATAAATACCTACTAACACTTAATGAGGCAGTATTGAGTAGTCACAGAATCTCAAAGGATATGCTCATAACTCTGTGAGACCTCTTTAGGTCGCTATTAAAACTAAATGGGTATTCCATGTATAAGGTTGGATTTTGAGGCTCTAACTGGTATGAGTATGATAAATCTTTCCTTCACCCTTCAGAAACATACATTCATGTGAAAATGCTGAAAGTTATGGACATGCAAACATACGTAGTAGAGAAATCAGATAGTAAAATTTGTCCAGACCTGTTTCTTCTATTTACAACATCATCTTCGCAGATAAAGAAGTTGGTTCCTAGATCCCATGCTTGGCATTGCTTTGTGTCATGAACTGTAAGTGCCTTCAAAAAAAAAAAAAAAGAAGCCATTTAAAAAATATAATGTTTACACACACACACCACCCCCACCCAATGTTGACGGGAAATAATCTTAAACCAGTTATAAGCAATTTAATGAACAAGGTTGTAACAAATAATTATTTGATCATGTACAATCATTCACATACCTTAATTCCAGCAAGAACAATATTCTTAGCTGAAATGGGAAGGAAAACAATAGATAAATATATCTTATTATCGGCAACACTCAAGAGAAGTGGCTAATTCATCATCTACTTCCTAGAGAATTTACAAAAATTCTGGGAGATGTATATGGGATAATCACTATCTGGTGGAACTTTTTTTCTTACTTTGAAGTTAAGCAAAATAAAAATTATGTTGAAAAAACACACATTTAAAATTCTGAAAAGTACTTTGGGACTTTAGTGTCTCAAATAAACAATAGAACAGAACTTACCAATTTCCACACCGAGTCCACCCATGCCACTTAAGAAAACATGGGATCTGGCCATTTTCTGCATTGCTGAATCTCCAAGAACATACCTCTGTCGACTACAAAGTAAGACACATATTTGGGAAAAAAAAAAAAAGTTTAGCAAGAAAAGCATCCTTTCTTTAACGTTCTAATATTAAATAAAGTATTTCTGAAGAAAGAAAAAACAACAGCCTGTTTCTATCCTCAGCTGAAGATTAAAAGTTCCTATGAATCACATTTCAACATGATTTAAAAGTCTTTTAATTTTTAAAACTAATAACCAAATCAAAAGAAATGGTAAAAAGGAACTTGCATGCATTATATAATAGGTAAGGAGTCTTCATTTTTAAATTAGTTATTAAAAGAAAAATAGAACATTTACAATTTTAAAAATATTAGGTATACTAAAACCAACAGGTGAAGGAGTTTAGCTACAAAACCTGTGACAGTATGAATGCTGATATGGTAGCAAGAGCACTGGATTTGAGGTGAAGGAACCTGTGCTCAAATTCAGACTCTGCTATGTTCTGTGAAAAGAGAGTTGGGCTATATGACCTCTGAGATACCTTCCAACTCTCGATCTGTGCTCCCATAATCCTAGGCACCATTTCTTGAAGATAATGGCCTTATTGATTCATTCAACTTAAAAAATGTTTATTACATGCTTACTAATAAAGTGCAGGGGCTAAGGAATTAAATCAGAGTCTCTGTCCTCAAGTAGCTTATATTTTACTGAGTGGTAGGAAACCCAATGTCACATAAGAAAATACAAAGTATATACAAAGTAATTTCAAAAAGGCAAGAGTACTTCTAACAAGGAGGAGGATCCTGAAAGACTGCAGCATGTGAATTGTGCTTTGAAAGAAGTTAGTGAATTCCAATATGAAGGAACAGATCATAGAAAGGATGGAGGCAGTAAATGGAAAGTCGTATGTGAAGAACAACCAACTGGAATAGAGAATATATGAAAATTAATAATAGGAAATTAGACCAGAAAGAGGATGGAAGCCGTATTGCGAAGGCTTTAAATGCCAAGCTTTGGATTCCATATGATTTATGAGTTATCCTAAAGACAATGGAACCACTAAAGATTTTTAAACAGAGAAGTGACAATCAGAACAGAGATCAGACAGATCAGAAACATCCATTTGGGAGCTGTACAGAGGATGGACTAGATGTGGAAGAGAATGGAAGAATGGGGATCAAGGAGGAGGAAGCTAGATTCCATGGTCCAATCAAAATGTATTTCTTGTGGTCCTCACATTCTATTTCCAAGACCTCATTCCTGGAATGCATTTACCTCCTGACTTCCCTACCTTCTAGATTCCCTAATTTCTTTCAAAGTATAGTTCATATGCAAATTTCTATAGGAGGTCTTTCCTGATTCCTTTAGCATGGAGCGCCTACTCTCCCCAAATTACCTTGTATTTATTTTGTATTCGTAAATACATTACGTGTCTTACATGTTTATGTTTTCTCCTTAGATAGGATGTAAGCACTTTTTGTGGTCGCAAAGAATTGGAAATTGAGGGGATCAATTGGGGAATGGCTGAACAACTTGCGGCATATAATTGTGAAGGAATATTATTGTGCTATAAGAAATGGCAAGCAGGATGCTCTCAGAAAAACCTGGAAAAGACCTACATGAACTGATGCAAAGGGAAATGAACAGAACCAGAACACTGAACACAGTAACAGCAATATTACATGATGATCATCTGTGAATGAATTAGCTATTCTCAGCAATACAATGATCTAAGAAAATTCTGAAGGACTTATGATGAAGAATGCTTTCCATCTCCAGAGAAAGAACTTATGGAGTCTGAATGAACATTGAAGCATACTTTGTTTTTGGTTTGTGTTTTCTTTCACAATATGACTAAAATAGAAATACATTCTGCATGACTGCACATGTATAACCTATATAAAATTTCTTTCCTTTTCAATGAGGGTAGGGAGGGAGAGAATTTGGAATACAAAAATTTTAAAAATGAATGCTGAAAATTGTTAATATTAAATAATTAATAAGCAGATTTAGACATCTTAAATCCTTAATTTTGGCCCTTCTTGAATCTTAGTATCTTCCCCCTGAGACTAACCCCAATTTATCATGTGTCTATCTTGTCTGTATAGTTGTTTACATGCTATCTCTCTTAATACTGCCTTGAGTGCAGAACTGGGTTTTTGGGTTTTTTTTTGCCTTTTTGAAAAAATTGTATTCCCAGTGCTTAGTAAAATGCCAGAGCAGGTGCTTAAGAAATGATAGCTGATTAAATTCCAGTGAGGGAAAATCCAGTAGCAGCATATTTCACTTTTGGTTATCTTTAATTGTTAGGAAAATTGCCCTTAAATCCTGCCTAAATCTTGATTTCTACTACTTCCATACACTCTCTTAGATTTGCCCTTTGGGTTCAAGAAAAAGTGTAATCCCCTAAAGACATAATAGCGTTCAAATACTAGTAGACAGTTATCATGTCTCCTCTGAATCTTCAGTTCTCTAAAAGACTCCCGAGTTCCTTCAACTGACGTTATGGCAAGATTTCACAATTCTAGTCACCCTACTCAGAACACTTTCCACCTTACTGGTACTGTCATTAAAATGGTTGGCCAGAACAGCACAGAAGCAGACTGATTGGAAGGAATACGATGGAGCTAGCACCTCCCCAGTCTGACATTATGTCTATCTTAATGCAGATGTCCATATACAGCTGACTCATAGTGAGCATTTAGTTTACTTAAAATACCCTGATTTTTCTTAGGGAAAGTGCTGTCTATCATGCACGGATGATGTGGGACTTCTGAAGCTGATTTTTTGAGCCCTATTTTGAAGTTATCGATTTACAAGACAGAACAGCCATTTCTACTCCTAGGCATGGGGACCTGTAGGTTCCATTAGGCATGATACTAAGTGTTTTACATATTTCATCACATTCTGATACTCACAACAACCCTGGAAGATAGGCACTATTACTACCTTCATTGTACACTTGAGGAAACTGAGAGAGACAGAGATTAAGAGGCTTGACAGGATCACACAGCAAATAATTGGCTGAGACTGCTTTTGAACTAGAGTCTTCCTGACTTCGTCCCGTATTCTGGGACCATTTTTTCCCAATTCTACACAAGCACATCCTGTTCCTTAGGGAGGAAAAGGTGGGAGGAAGAAGATTAAGCACTGAGGGTAGTTGGTCCTACTGTATCAGTACAGGCCAGATTTTGTGGAGGACAGCCTGCTTGCCTCCTGGCATAACTATCCCTAGTCTCAGCCTTTTCATGTCACCACTGCTATAGCCTGTTTTCTATAAGGAATGAAGGAATGAAAAAACATTTCAGTACTTACTGTGTACCAGACACTAAAAGAGGCCTGCGGGTGGGTGAGTATTCAATTACAAAAAGGCAAGCCCGACTTCATGGACTTTACAATGTAACAGATAACAAGCACAGTAGGGTGTTGCCTAAGGTGGGGAGTTTTGGTTTTAAGAGTTAATAGGATGGTGAATTGATCCATTACACAGCCAAATGATTTACTCTTTCCTAAAGCAGCAGTGTAATTGTTATGGGAAGACCTTTCCCAATTTTTGCTATAGAACTTCTGAAAATTGCTTTAAGATTTTACTAATTTTTATTGTTAACTACCTATGATACAACTATTTGAGGAATTTTCAACCATTTCACAATTGAGGTAACAGAAGGAGATCCCTCTCATCCCTAGCTTCACACTTTAAACCTGTAACCTTCCCCCCTCCCCATTAATACACCTTTACTCAAGTCTCTGAGAAAGTCCTTCTTGAAATGGTCAACATCTTGACTTATCCCTTAGATCTGGGAGCTTGCCTCTTTCATTTACTGCCATTTTCAATCTTTCCTTATATAGTGGTTCCCGTCTCTGTTTACTTCAGACATCCCCAATTCATAAAAACCTTCATCTGACCCTGCTATCCTCTCAGACTATATCATCCTTTATCTCTTCTCCCTTTTGAAATGGATGTCCTCCAGCAGTTTTCCCCCTAAACTAGCCTTTCCCATACCTCTTACTGTTGACATGCTATCTCTGGCATCTATGCTTTTGCACAGGCTGTCCCACATACCTGGACAACTACTCTCCTCACATCCAGCTCCTGGAATTCCTTGTTTCCTTCAAGATTCATATCAAAAGCCAACTTTTGCAGGAGGTCTTTCCTATCTTCCACTCTCAGCTGCCAGTACCTTCCTTTCTAAAGTTACCTTATATGTACCATGTATCTTGTATATATCTATAAATGTATCTGTCTGCATCTCAGTTCTAATGTACGAGATTTGTGGGAAAGGACCGTTTCATTTTTGTCTTTGTATTCCAGAAATTAGCCCAGTAGGTGTTCAACAAGTGCTTGGTGACTGACTGATTTCCCAGCCAAATTCTTGGCTATCACCTACACAAAATTGTAAACCAGTAGACATCAGTGGAGGGAGTAACTACAATGATAAAAATGAAGATTTTTAAAAAATTACTTAAATAGGGCATACGTAAGGATATACATATTTGAGATAAAGCCAGAGAGAGGAGCTTTGGGTTTTTAGCAAAGAAGAGGGCGGGATTATAAATGGCTCAGGGCATTTGAAATAGGGTAATGGTTCTGCAATTAGCTGAAAAAGGAGAGCCAATTTAAGTGAATGGTGAGTTCAATTGAAATGTCATTGGCAAAAGAGAGAAATAAAAATTGATGCTTGAACAGCCAGAGTGGGAGATGAAAATATGGGAATTATCCAAATAGAAGTGATGGTTAAAGCCACAGGAGTGAATGAGATCACAAGATCTAGCCCAAACAGAAGTCCCTTAAATATGTAACTAAACTAAAGGGAAAGCACATCACGGAGGAACACAGAAGTGGGACAAAGACAGAAGCTTAGGCAAAGCCATTCATCACGGACTAGATGAAGAGAGGAAGAGCTTGCAAGAGAAAGAAATTCACTGGAGAAGAATCAGGACATTGCGACATCATGGGGGCCAAGGGAGGAGAGAGAATTTCAAAGAGTGGGATGGTAAACAGCGTTAAATGTTACAAAAAGGTCAAGGAGCTCTAGGACTGAATAAAGTTCACTGAATAGGTAATTAAGAGGTCAGTGATAAACTTCAAGAAGCAGCTTCAGCTGAGTGGAGCTGGGTTCAAATACTCTCTCTTAAGGACTTAAGACCCGCGTGACTGATACTTTGCTTCTCTAGGCCTTAGTTTCCTCATCAGCAAAATGAGATGGCTGGGCCTTTGAGGGCCTGTCTAGGATTAAATCTATGATCCTAAAAATACCACAATGCAAAGGGTTAAATAGTGACTAGGTAGTGAGGTAGTAAGTGTAGATTCTTTTAAAAAGAAGTTTGGCAATAAGACAAGAAAAAAGGTAATAAGGGGGAGGCAGAGTCAAAAGAAGTTTCTATTTTTAGGACAAGGGTCACCTGAACAGTTTGTAAAAGAAAGGGAGGGAGCTTAATAGAAAGTGAAAGACTGGAGATAAATAGAAATGGCCCCAGACTCTTCAACAAGAGTGTATAAGAAGGAGGAATACAGTTTCAAACTCATGTTTGGGGATTAGCAGTTGGCAGATTTTGGTGGTAGTAGATTGAAATGGCTGATCTGAGAGTCAGACCAAGGGGTGGGGAACCTGCCACATGTGGCCTTGAGGCTGAAGATTCCCCACCCCTGCTGGGTCTAGGCTGAGTAAAGAAGCAAGTGAAGTTAGAACAGGAATGATGGGACTAGAGGAATAAAGAAAGAGTTCTGGCCCTTAGGGCATTCAGTCTAGGTGAAGAAGACTAATACCTATAAGTAACACAGATAAGCACAAGATAGTATTATAGAAGTTAAATTGCATAGATCAGTGCTTATAAGGTTGTAGAGGAAATGCAAATCAATGACAGCTAGACATAAAAGCCTTCTTAGTTTTGATATTTATCTTCTAAAGGAGGAAAAAACCTGAAAAACCTTCAACTATTAAAATATTCAGTGTTTTAAATATATACCACTGTTAAAACTTGAACTGTATTTCATCTGCCTTGGGCAACATTATTAATGTTACTTAGGTCACTTTGTTATATTTAAGGAAAAAAATGAAGATAGTTAGAAAAAAGTGAAATATCTCTGCCAGATAAAACACCTATTCTTCAAATAAATAATTTATACATTGTCTATCCGGGAATATTTATTTCCTTTAATGACCTGATCTGTTATATTCATGAGACAACAGCAATCATCTCACTTTTCTCAGACATCACCAATTAAAGCTAATGGATTTCCCGTAATTATCCTTTAGAATCCCACAAAATGGGGAAATTTTCTAAAAAGCCATCCTGGTCCAAACACAGGTCACATGATATTCCTCAAATGTGGCTCACATGAAATCTGAATGTAGCCTAGAAATTGATGTTATTTTTCAATGTGCATCTACATTTATATGCATGTATGCAAATTTTTAAAAAACAGATTTCATTTTAAGAATGCAACCAAGATTCAAGAGCAGCTTATATTCTTAATTTGCTCAACATTTTTCAGATAGTAGCTTAACTATCAATTGAAATTTCAAGTATATTTATGAAATTTTTAAATGTATGCCAAAAAAGTAATGCTCCAATTCTAATTTGAGGGAGAATTCTTCTGAACATTTGCAAAATTCGTCAGGTGTTCAGATTATGTCAATATTAAGAAATAGGCACTGTAATAACAAATGCTGTAATACAAACCCCAAACATTAGCTTTCTATGGGCTCTTACCTGTATAATGCATCATCAATTTCCATTGAGTCAGCTGACATATTGGGGGAATGTTTGTTTCTACTGCAAAGAAAAGATAATATCACAAGGGTAAGAAATGTTACTAAAGAATATTTAGAGCTAGTTAATAAGCATTTATTAAACTTCTACTACGGTCTAGGAACTGTTGGGCAGGGACTATGATTTCACTCAGAGAGAAATTTTGGATGAGGAAAGTACTAATGATGGTGGCCATCTCCGCAACTTAAAGTCTTAGAGAACTGCATAAAGTACTGAGAGATCAAGTGACTTGTGCAGGGTCACAAAGTCAGTATTTGTAGATGAGAAGTGGCATGATGTAGTGGTTAGAAAGTCAAGCTTGGAGGCAAGAAGAGCTGGGTTCAAGGCCCACCTCTGATACTATACTTAAGTTTTAAAATTTTAATTTTTGTAAGTCTAAAAAATCCCTTTTAAATGTATATATTTTTAGCACAAACACATTTTTATTTCAGCTGAAGTATGGTTTGAATTCTTCAATTTGATATGTTTTAACCTTGGGTACTCAAAAGCTAAGTTAGTAAGACACCAGACCGTAAATCCTACTAAGCTCAAAACTGAGGAACAGTTCCAGCAAAAGATTGTTTTCTGAAAACCTGACTAAGGTAAACTGAGAAAGACTTAATCCTAGATTGGCTACTGGGTAATGAATGTTTTGGCCACAGTACCTTTCAACAACCATCTATTTACCTGGAATAAATACAATCTGGGTTGATGGATACCAATGATATATATTTTTTGCCTATTGAAGAATTAGCACTTTTTCACTGAAGGAGCAACTAATATTCCCTACATGATGATAAACTAGGTCTTAAAGAATTATAAAACAGGATTAATTACTAGTTTTTAAAAAAGTGTTACCAAATAGGCTATTACATTCTAGGTTTTCAGACACTCATGATTAAATCAAGGTGTTTATAAGTCTGTGTCATTAAAATATAATATTGCATATTTTCATTTAAACTGTATTCGATCAAAATCAGGTAATTCTTGGATTAACCCATGGATTTTCAGTAAAACCAAAGGTTATCATTCACCACAAATTTCCTCCCTAAAATGAACTTACAATTTCTTCATCTGTTGTAAAATAAAAACTCATAGAAAAACACACACTATAGACTTCCCTGATACTTTCCTTGCTAGTATCCTTTTAATTCTTCCTATCCTACAAAAAGTGAGGACTAATGGGCAAAGTTTAAAGATGGAAATGAGGAAAAGGTATGTTCAAATAGCTCTTCCATTGAATGGTTTTAATTCTTCCATCTATAGAAAATTTACTTCACAAAGTTATTTCAAACATCTGTGATACATCAACACAGATTACCAACTCCTCTATAATTTGATTTTAAAAATTCCTGTAGCCAAAAAGGTCATCGCCTTGGGCCAACTTTGTGTTGAGCTTTTCCAAACTGAGCTCAGTAGGTCCTCCAAGAACAGTTTATCATGAACTTAATACTCCTAGGGAGTTGGTTTGAGAATTATAACTGAGTGGCCCAAAACAATGTGAATTTTTCAAAGATGTAGGTAGCACTGTGAATGTAGCCTTGGGTTTGGAGTCTGAAAGCCCTGAGTTCAAATTTTGACTCAAACACTTACTTAGCTGTGTGACCCTGGGCAAGTCACTAACCTCTGCCTCAGTTTTCTCATTTATAAAATGGGGATAGTAACAGTTAACATGTGTAAAGTGCTTTACAAACCTTAAAACATTATGTAAATGCTAGTTATTTGTAGTAGTAGACTACAACTACTACAAGTAATACAATGATTATTAGTCTATCCTCTACGATTGACTTTTGCAGGGCTCACAACAAGATTAGGGAATAGGGACTGGACCTGTAATTTCAGTGCTACTGGGAGCTCCCCAGGGAGGAAAGTCCCCCTACCACTGCAGGTAGGCACCTTGTGAGCAAGTCACAGAGAGTTGCCCAAGGCAGTGGTATCAAAATCAAACAGAAAAGGGGGAGGAGAAAGGCGCCATTAACTAACTGTACATGAGAATCTCAGCCAGTGCACATCAACTCAGAAAACCACACGTAAGCATTATCGATGTTCTACTGTATTTTTATTTGTTTCATTCAATATTCTCCAACTACATTTTAATCTGTTAGGTTGTTTGACACCTCTGGCCTAGAATATGGAGAGGTTAAGTGACTTGCTCAAGGTCAATGTTTCCTTCTGTTTGGGATCATTCTGGCCGTCAACTACAAAGGAGTGCCTAACATGTAGGATTTTGAATGTCCTTGGTTTGGCCATTTAGGATACATCACCCTCTTCGCCATTCACTCCTGCGCCTGTTTCTCTTGCATAAGGAGGAAAGCCTTCCTCTCTCCTAAGTGTAAAAGATTCCACTGAACCCACAAACCAAACTTATCACTTAATTCATCAGATGTTTTGATACGACGGGATTTGTACGGTGAGAATCTTCATAGAAAGAAGACCGGATTCAAGACTAATTTTTAGAGGCAGAAAAGGAAGATACATATGACGAGACAGAGGTTTCCACCCGAGGCTAGGGCTGGCCGGCTGGCCCTCGAGGGGCTTTCCTTCTGGTCCCCACAGTGGGGGAGGGATGTTAGAGATGGATCCATTCGTGTGATCGCTAGGCCTCCGGGCACTCCTTCCTGAGGTAGCACTTTTGTACGGAGCACCCATTTTACAGAGTGGCGGAGGGGCCGAGGGGGCGCCCGGGGGCTGGGGCTCAACCCGGGTGGAGAGCGTGGCCGGAGAGGCCCGCGCCCTGGGGGCAGGGGTGGAGTCCCGGCCGGGATCCCGGGCGCATCCTGGAGGGTCGGAGGGGCACTTTCTCCTCAACCGATTTCGGGGTTGGTGAGCCAGCAGCTGCCCCGCCCCCCTCTGCTTAGGCAGCATCTCCATCCCCCCATCCCCCGGCCCGGCCCGGTGCCTAGTGCCCAGTTTTCCTCTTCCGGCCTCCCGGGGTGAGGGGTAGCGAGCCCGGAGCCGTGCCGCCGCTTCCCAGCTCCTGCCTGCCCACCCATGCCGGTCTCCCGCCCGCCTCACCTGCTGGTCCCCGCCGGATCTGCCCAGGACGTTGCGGCTACCGCCTCTTCTCCCCCAGGCGGTGGGAGACAGTCAGCTTCCTCCATCTCCGCTGCTGCTGCTGCCGCCGCCGCCGCCGCCGCCCAAGGGAGGCAGGGAACGGGGAGGGGCCTCAGGGGTCACGGGGGCGGGGACAAGTGACGTCGTGGATGGGACGGGAGCTGCTTCCGGCTTCCGGCAGACTCTGCTTCTGGTGCGTGGAGCGTGTGCGTGTGTGTGTGTGTGTGTGTGTGTGTGTGTGTGCGTGCGTGCGTGCGTGTGTGTGTGTGTCTGTGTGTGTCTGTGTCTGTGTCTGTGTGTCCGTGTCTGTGTCTCTGGGTGTGTCTGGGTGTGTGTGTGTTTTGGGGGAAGTGCCTCTCTCTGTGTTGAGAGGGAGCGTGTGTGTGTGTGTGTGTGTGTGTCTGTGTTTTGGAGGGAAGTGCTTTTCTCAGTGTTGAGAGGGAGTGTGTGTGTGTGTGTGTGTGTGTGTGTGTGTCTGGGTGTCTCTGGGTGTGTCTGTTTTGGAGGGAACTGCTTTTCTCTGTGTTGAGAGGGAGAGTGTGTTTGTCTCTGTGTTTTGGGAGGGGGAGAGGGAACTCCAGATGTGGGGACACTCCCCTCCCAAATTTAGAGCTAATAAAGTCAACAAGCATTTCTGAAACACCTACTATATCCCAGCCATTGTGCTAAGTACTGGAATACAAAGACAGGTAGACGGTTTTGGTGTCAAGGAGCTCACAGTCCTATGGGGTAGACGGCTACGTACAAAAGAGTTATATATAGGACAAATTGGAAATAATCAACAGAGAGAAAAGTGCAAGAGAGTTATGAAAAGGCTTCCTGAAGAAGATGGGATTTTAGCTGGGACTTGAAGAAAGCAAAGAAATGGTTCTGAGCAAGAGCATTTCGGGATTAGGGGACAGCCAGTGAAAACTTTGCCCAATATTTTCAGCAGCTGCTCTGCCACCTAAATTCTTAAGAGTTGCTTAGAGGCACTGAAAAGTTAAATGACTTGCCTAGAGTCACACAGCTAGGAACTATCAGGAGTCAGGAGCATATGAGTTGTAGAGGAAGAATCAATTAGACTTCACAACTGATTAGCTATATTGAGTAAGGGAGAATGGGGAGACCTAGGCTAAATTCATATTATCACTGAGACTCTAGTTTTCATGATTCCATAGTTAGACAAAGATTCTTTGGTGAATCTCTTGCATCCAGACAGCCTCATAGATCCTCATATTACTTTCTTTGAGAGTTTACTTTATGTGTCACCAAATTATATTCTGGAGTTGTGTACATGGAATTGTTGGCAGATGCTGAGGGCAATAGGGAAGTAGTAAAAATTTTTTCCCTCCACTTTTTTTTTTGGCAGGGTAATTGAGGTTAAGTGACTTGCCCAAGGTCACACAGCTAGTAAGCATGTCAAGTGTCTGAGGCCACATTTGAACTCAAGTCCTCCTGATTCCAGTGCCAGTGCTCTATTCACTGCGCGACCTAGCTGCCCTGCTTCTCTCCACTTTCAATCGAGTAGAAAAGGTAAAGATTAACTCTAGCTAATATTTGGCTTTTCTGAAGTTCTCATACAAAGGTATTCCCCAGAGGAACTTCAAGCAAATCTTACCCCTAATCCATCCTTAAAGCACTATCCACTACTGGGTATCTGAAATTCTCTCAAGTTCTCATTAACCTGGTGAGTTGCCACAAGCCAAGCCTAGCCCAGCTTCCCCTGTAACTCTGATAGCTTCAGTTGTATATATTGTTCTTAATATGTGACCAGAAGTTATTGTCCTGTCTCACTATTAAATGACACTGATAAAATTAGGAATTAAAAACGATACAAATGTTAAATCTCATCTAGGGTTGGGGAACTTGTGGCCACAAGACCACATGTGGCTCTCTAGGTCCTCAAGTGCTGCTCTTTGACTGAATCCAAACTTCGATTCCAAGCAAATTGATTTGTTCTGTGAAGTTAGGATTCCGTCAAAGGGCCACACTTGAGGACCTAGAGGGCTTTACGTAGCGTCCAGGCCCACTTCTGGATTAGACAATGCCACCAACTCTAAATCATAATAGAAGACCACCATCTTATATTTGTATGATAATCTTTAGTTTACAAAACACTTTCTTAAGTATTATCTTACTTGATCTTTGCAGCTACTTGTGAGGCAAGCAGGGAAAATATTGTTACCCCTATTTTACGGGTGAGAAAATTAAGGCCCAATCAGGCCTTAGATAGAAAGCCACCCTAGATCATCAACCTGCTGGTGCTCTGCTAACTTAAGAATAATGCAAACCCCAGGCAACACACATAGACCAATGGGACCCTGCAAAAGGACATTGCTCTGCAGGACAAACAAAAAAGATAGCGCAAACAAAAAGATTGATCCAGTGACTGCCATCCCTGATTTGGAACAGGCTGCATGCCTCACTCTGAGGGAAGAAGGAGCAACCCACCCACATCCACAGGGTTCTACATATGATAAAATTCCTAAAACCCCTCTGGTTCATTGCTCAGTACTACATACTTACTATTGTATGGCTGGTCAAATTACTTAAACTCCCTGAGCCTCAGTTTCTTGACATATAAAATAAGAGGAATAATAAACTCTTACCTCACGGGGTTGTAAGGATACTCACGGAGGACCAAGTATGATAACTTATGTAACACTCTTTATAAACTTTAAAATGCTATATAAATGTTTGCTATTATTTTTTATTATTGCTAATATTATTATTATTAATACCACAATTTCTGAGAACCCACAGTATGATGAGATTCCTTGTCCAGATAGAGATTACTAGCAATGGATAGTTTCCATCTATTGGCTTTTATGATCAGACACCTCCAAGATGAACTCATAATATAGGTGTAATTGCTTTAATGACAGTCTCACTTAACTACATGTGGACCACGCATGCCAGTTGATTAGCAATACTGAGGGCACCAGACTGAGATGTCAGCCAAGTGGCATGTCCAGGTTAGTGGCTGTTTTTCCACCAGGAGAAATTCATCACCACTAATGCTGGCATACTATTTTAGCTGCCCTCATCATGTTTACCTCCTTGGGTGAGAGGGTATCTTCTAATCCAGCGGTGGGAAACCTGTGGCCTAAAGGCCCCATGTGGCCTTCTAGGTTCCTGGTTTCGGCCTTCTGACTGAGTCCAAGTTTTATAGAACAAATCCTTTTTATTAAGGGAGTTTGTTCTGTGAAGTTTGGACTGAGCCAAAGGGCCACACTTGAGGACCAAGAGGGACACTTGTGGCCTCGAAGCCGCAGGTTCCCCATCCTAATCTGATGTAAGAGTTAAAAGCAACTACTTCATGAGATTGACTTAACACTTCATCTTTCTTCTCCATATCTTTGCACTGGCTGTCTCCCCCATGCCTGGAATGCTTTGCCTCTTCACTTCCACCTCTTTATTTCACTGGTTTTCTGTAAGACTCCCTCAAGTCCAACGTTCTGCCACCTCTGCTGCTAATGCCTCTGAGATTACTTTCTGTCTACTCTGTACTTATCTTGTATGCACATGATTTTTCCTCTATTAGAGTGTATACTCCTTGAGGGCAGGGACAGTGTTTGACTTTCTTTGTATCCCTAACACTTCGCAAAATGTAAGCACATGGTAAAAACTTAATGAGTATTTGTTGACTAATTTATTGACTGCTTTATTGTGCAGTATGTAGCCGTGTCTGCCCAAGCAGATATATCATTTGTACATAAACTCCTGGAAGTTATATCACTATATCAGGGCAGTGGATGCCAATTGCTTGACCCTTTATTCTTTCAGGTGCTACTAGTTAACTTTTGCCCCCATAATCATGAGTGTCTGGCACATAGTAGGTGCTAATAAATTTATTGATTGATACTTATTTTGTTTATATTTCATATATGCTCATATATAGACATACATATACGTATGTATGTATCCCCTGACAGAATATACACTTCTTGAGGGCAAGAAATATACTTTGTATCTTTTTATAACTAGCACTCAACATGTTTAATAAACGATTGTTGATTTGTCAATTACCATAGAAGTGTCAGATTTCAAAGGTTGCTCTTTTTCTAGTGGGGCTCAGTGTTATGTCTACAAGTCTTGGAAGAAGGTTCTTCAGTTGAGCTGGTGCTATAGTTTTAAATAAATAGAAATTCCTTCCCTAGTATCATACACTTTAGAGAAACCAGGGACCAAATATTTACAAGAAATCAATTATAGATTAATTAAAGCATTTATTAGCATTTACAGTGATTAGACAGATGTTACACAGATTTTACTGGGATGAAGACTCTGATCACAAGCCAGAAGTATTTTGATTGAAAGAAATATTATCTGCCATTATTAATACTAAATATCATTTTCTTTTTGAAACCAATGTCAAAATTTCATCTCAATTTCATTCCAAGCGTTTTGATATTTCCCTTATCTAATGATCTGATGGTCAGTATAAGTAAAAATTAATGGTGTTCTTTGTAGTTAAGATAGCTTCTTCTGTGAATTTGAAGTAAAGAGTAAAGCTTACTCTTTCCACAGGAAAGTGGACATATACCTGCCACCCATTTAAATGTCTGGAATCAGGGGAAAAGGACAAATTCTAAGAAATGGCTTTCAAAAATTCAAGTTAATGACTTAGTAGCCTTCTGCAACATATGGATATTGTGCTAGGTGCTGAGAATACAAGGGTGGAAAACAGTGCAATGCCTATTCTTAAGGAGTTTATAAACTAATAAAATTTCTCTTATTCAAAAGTGACATATTACTTTGATGTAAATAATTTAAAACAAATTTGAGTGCAAATAAGCATGAGTGTGGATATATGTGATAAATTAGCACTTTAAAATTAGCACTAAATAAAAATTTAGCAAATACAAAATTAACAGAAATGGCATCTTCCCTTTCAATTATGACAGCATGTAACCACAATAATTATAGGAAAGATCTATCAATAATAAATATGGAATATGTTGTGTTTAGCATTTGACTAAAAAAAACCCTAAATTTACATTTTTGGATATGAACTCTAATTTTTTCCCAAATACCACAAGTTCATTTTGCTAACCAGGGACACTAAAAGATTCTATAGAGCTTTTAATTTAGAAACTTATTTCTTAAAAATAAGAAATATTTCTGAGTTAATAAAGAGAAATTAAATTAAATTTTTTTTTAGATTTTTTTTAATTAACAATGTCATGATATATCTAACTCCCTGGATGTGATGCTATCTGTGAGTGCAGCATTAGAAGAACACTTAAATGGAGATTCTGAATAGCCCTTTTAAAATATATTAAAAAGTAACTGATAACATACTTGTTTTGAGTATCATGATCTGTGCATTAAAAAGCAGATAAGATATGTTTGTCAAACATATCTGAGACTTAGGGATTTTTCCTTTTTCAGAGGCAAAAATATGATCATTGTCTTTTTAGGATTTAGGAAAGATAAGTTGTGCTTTCCTAAACTTATTTAAGACAATCTGATTAGTTATGCCTCACCTACATTCTTATATCAAAGAGTGAAGACCCAAAAATAATTGGTTTCACTCCACATATTGTTATGATGACTTTTTTTTTTAGTGCTTTAAGGGTTATTCAACAAAGATTATACAATACAAAATAATGTAGTGTAGATTATTCAAAGGATGATTAGGGATAATTAGAGGAAATTAAGAGAGAAAACTTATATAGTATTTTGTGCTCAATTTTTTAATAATACAAGTCTATGATTCAAAAAATTTAAAGATCACTGGTCTTTAAAATCCTGCCGTATACAGTTTATGTGTGTGTGTGTGGGTGGGTGGGTTGCAGATGGGGAGGAGGGAGTTTGGAATGAGGAAGGATTCCAGTTTGACCTGATTTTAGGTTTGCTGTGGAGACAGCCAGACCAAAGGTTCTCTTTCCACTCTTGGCCTCTTCTTAGGGCCTATTCTCCCTGTGAATTTTGCCTTAATTAAAAGCCCAAAAAATACACAGACAATTTTGCCTGTTTTTTCTTTTAAGGAGTTAACACACAGTTTGACAAGGAGAGTCACGATTCAGCCCCAAGGAATTAGTACAAATGAGGCTAGACAGATTACCAGTACCAGACGATAAAGCTAGTCTGCAAACTGAAGAGAAGTCTTTGAGCCACAGCTGGAAAGAAGTGGCTAGGAAGAGCCTAGAGTCATTGGGAAAGTTGGACCATGAAGGGTGTAGCTCCTTCTGTGGCTTGATCTCTTTAGATCTTTTAATTTAGTCAGAGGTTGAATTTAACCTTGGTTGTCACAGATGCCAAATTTACATCTGAATCTTAAAGCGAATCTCAGGGGAGACTCTTTCCCAAGGGCTGAGTTTATTGCAGCCACCACAGTCACCCATCATCCCTTAATCTCTGTAGGGCTTTAAAAGCACTTTTACATATAGTGCTTCATTTTGTTAAGAAACATCATGATATAGCAGATGAAATTCTAGACTTGTCATCAAGAAGGCCTGATTCCAATATGGCCACCGAAACCAGTATGTTATCTTGGGCAAGTCACCTGACCTTTAGGTGCCTCGGGTAAGGCTTTGGGACTAAAGTATATACATATACACATGGTTCATCTTTGGAGGAGATCCTTCACATATTCTTGTGTCTTGTTTGAGCCTCATACTTATAAAGTAGGCTCAAACTTATATAGTATTAAGTAAATATATTCAAAAAGTTATTGTTTTCAGAGGATTCGAGGAAGATGGTGGAGTAGGTCAGAAAACTTTAGGGTCTCCAAATTTCCTCCACAAAAAAAGACAGAACACTGCCTCAGAGCAGTAGAAATAAATAGAGGGTGAAGCAGTTGTCTTCCTAAGACAATTTAAGAAGACCCCGGGAAAAGACCCAACCTCCAGGGGGCGGAGGTTTGGCCTGAAAAATCAATAAACAACAAGCTGTGTGGTACCTGGGTTGAGAGACATCCTCAGCCTTAGAAACATTCACCTAGCAGATGAGGGATGGGGGTGGGGGGGGGTGGGAATGCCTGAGGACTAGATAAGAAAAGATTGAAGGACCTTCCACTGCCAAGGGATGCCAAGCAGAGCTCTGCTGACCAGATGGTCCTGGGCTGTGGCTGCAGGGATAAGGACCTAGCACACACCTGATGAGTGCCAGGAGCAAGGGGCAAGGATCCTGTTGGCTATGGGCACTTGCAGTTGAGCAGAGACTCTGGTTTCAGTTCTGGGAAGAGGGCTGTAGTTTGCAGCCACTGGAGGGATGCAAGGGAGCAAGATTATTTGTGGAACAGTGTAGTTGAGGGCCCTCACAGTGGCTTAGCAGTAGAGAGGAGAGCCCAAGTTTGGGCCCTGAGACAGTCCTGAGAAAATAACAGTAAGGAGGACCTGCTAAAAACTTCTAAATAATAATTGCTAAAAACAAAGTAACACAAAAATAAATAAATAAAAGTGAGTAAGCAAAGGAGAAAGAACTCAATTATAGAAAGTTATTGTGGGGATAGAGAAAATCTGGGTTCATATTCAGAGAAAGATGATGCATCTAAAAAAGTCATTCCTTTTTCAATGAGAAACATCAAATGGTCCCAAGCACAAAAAGAGTTCTTGGAAGAACTTAAAATGGATTTTAAAAAACAAATAAGAGAGATTGAGGAAAAAAATAGAAAAAAAAGAGAAAACCAAGAAAATTATGAAAAGAGTCAACCAACTGGAAATAATCAAAAACTTAAGGAAGGAAATATTTCTTTGAAAACTAGAATTTGGCAAAGGGAAGCTAATGATGTTCTAAGACACCAAGAAATCATAAAACAAAACAAAAGAAACAAAAAATAGAAGAGAAAGTGAAACATCTCATCAGAAATAAACTGCTCTAAAGAACATATTGAAGAGAAATAATATCAGAATAATTGGACTACCTGAAACTTATGATAAAAAAAAGAATCTGGATACAACATTCCAAGAAATTATCAAGGAAAATTGCCCTGAAGTTCTAGAACAAGAAGGCAAAGTAGAAATAGAAAAAATCCACCAATCCACCTTAAAGATATCCCCCGAGGAAAACTTACAGAAATGTCATAGCCAAATTTCAAAGCTCCTAGGATAAGGAGAAACTGTTGGAAACAACAAGAAAAAGAAGCAATTTAAATATTATAGTATAATAAGGATTACACAAGACCTATCAGCCACTACATTGAAGGACTGTTGGTCTTGAAATACTTTGTTCCATAGAGCAAAAGAGCTGGGGTTATGACAAAGGGTAGCTTACCTAGCAAAATTACATATAATCCTAAATGGAAAAAAAAATATATTTAATGAACTCAAAAGACTTTTGAGTTTTTGTGACCAAAAACCCAAAACTTAAGGGAAAATTCTACATAAAACATTCAGGAGAAATATAAGGTAAATGTTAAATGCCAATTATATGGGACTCAATAAGGTCAAATTGTTTACTTTATATATGTGAAAATATTAGCAATCCTTTTATGATTATCATCATTATTCGGGTAGCTCAAAAGAAAGGCATGAGCTGAATTGAATATGATGGGATGATTCTAAAAAAAATAAAGCTAAGGAGAGATAAAAAGGAGTAATTATACAAATGAGGCATAAAAGGAAAAAATGATATAGAAGAAGCTAGTAGGGGGGAGGGAGGATAGGGCTAGAACCTTACTGTCATTGGGAGTGTGTTAAAGAGGGAATAATATGTATCTAGAAAGGTATAAAAGTCTCCTAAATTCAGAAAGAAATAAGAGGAAAAGGGGATGGAGGCAGGGAGAGGGTAAAGTTGGGAGTCTTAGAGGGGTGAGTAGGTTAAGGAACAGGAAGGTATGGTAGCAGGTAGGAGTAAAGCAGAGGAATAAGGAGGGATAGGGTAAATATGGTGAGAAGGATAATGAGGAAAAATGGGAAGGAGGAAAATACACAACAAGTAATTGTAGCTTAGAATGTGAATGGGATGAATTTACCCATAAAACAGAAATGCATAGCAGATTAAAAATTTGAATTCAACAATATGTTGCTTTCAGGAAACATGATAAAAATGAGAGATATATACAGAGATAAAGGGCTGGAGTAGAATTTAGTATGTTAAAAAAAAGCAGGGATAGTGATCACGATCTCAGACAAAGTTAAAGTTAAAATAGATTTAATCAAAAGTGAAAAATAGAGAAACTACACTATGTATCAGCATTATTATTCAATATTACTTTAGACCATTTAAAATATCTAGACAGTATAAAATACCTGAGTACATGCCTGCCAGAACAGACACAGGAACCATATGAACATAATCATAAAACACTTTTTATACAAATAAACTCAGATCTAAATAATTGAAGTAATATTTATTGTTCATAAGCAGGTAAAGCCAATATAATTTTTAAAAAGGCAATTTTACCTACCTAATCTACTTATTCAATGTCATCCCAATTGAATTACTAAAAAATTATTTTACTGAGTAAGAAAAAATAATAAAGTTCATTTGGAAGAATAAAAGGTCAGGAACTTCAAGAAACCAGGGAAAAAAGATGTAAAGGAAGGAGATTCAGCAGCACCAGGCCTCAAACTATATTGTAAGGTAAGAGCATTGTTGAAGTATAAAAAGGATAATTTCAACTATTTTAAATTAAAATTTTCTTGTGTATATAAAATCTATCTAGCCAAGAACAGAAGAAATGCAGAAAATTGGGGAAAAAAAACTTTAATAGACAATCTCTCAGATAGGATGTGATTGATGTGGAATATTGCTGGGTGTAGGAAATGATGAGTTGGTTGATTTAGAAAAAAACATGGAAAGATTTGGACATATGAAGGAAGGGGCTATCTATCTTCAGAGAAACAGATGATAGAAGGAAATAAGCATAGCACAGTCTTACATATATGTGTTTGAGGGTATATATGTGTATATTTATACATATATATGTATATATATCCATGCTTAATTGTAGCCTTCTTCGGGGGGGGAGGGAGGGAAAAAATAAAGTAAAAAGTACACAGCAGAGAAGAAAAGAAAATCAACAAGAAAGCAAAGCTCGACAGCCTTGAAAATAGTATGTAGTATTTATTACATAGGTTTTCTTAAAAAAGAAATTTATTATTTTATATTGAATCATCTCTCATGATCTGCTGTGTACATTGCAATTTTTTTCTCTTCTCATTTTGTATTTGTTTAAAATAAAAAAAAATTACAAAAGAAGTTATTGTTGAGAATTTTAAGAAACCGATTTTCAGTTCTGATCTGACTTAACCATGGTTATTTAGACCCAGCCATTGTTTTGGTTATTTGGAGATATCCAGAACAAGTGAATTTGTTCAAAAATACATATGAAGGAGTGGGTAGGAATAGTGTACCCCACTGATGACAGAAATAGGCAGAATTGGGAACTGACATGGCAAAGGAAGAAAAGACTTTGCACAGGGGTAGAGGTTAGAGAAGGGAAATCAGGAGGCTTCTTGAATAGTCTATAAGAACTGATTACAGTTAGCAGTTTACTTTCCATAACATCACATGCTTTGGGAATATTTGCATTCTTGTTAAACTAATACACTTATTGTTCTGGGTATTGCCCCAAATGAATTTGAAGGTTTTTTTAATAGTTTAAAAAATTCATTAAAATAATGGTCTGTCTTTGATGTTTTTTAGTCTTTTGTAGTGTATTCTTCTGCTCATTAAATATACCAGTCAGCCTCTTTCTATTTACTTTTTCAGCTGTGGGTAACTTGTTCCTTTGTGTACAAGATCTTGAATAAAAGAGGAGTTGTTATAAATACATAAGAAATATAACAATCAAGGCAATATTCAAAAGATTATTAGTTAAGAACTTTGACCACTATAGATTGCACAGAGTATACTATTGTTCTCCCTTTGGAAATTAGTTTTGGAATATCAAACCATCTTTTTGCTTGGGAGTTATTCCCTCCATTACGATGAGTTCTTTTAGATATTGGCCTGTAAATTATTAACCATTATGTTGTATAAGTAGGTGTCTTTCTTAGTTTTATGAAGTGAGATAGTGAAGTTAAAACCAGTAATATTGAAAGGACATGGTTTAAAGCAATGCAGAAAAAACAAAGTATCATCTAAGTCAGGGCTGTCCAAACTGTGGCCTGCGAGCCACATGCAGCCCACAGTGTGATTTATGCAGCTGCCTACAAGCATAGAAATTTACATAAATGCTTTAGTAAATGCTGATCTACGGCAGAGCTCTCACAAAATTGGCAAATCAAAATATATTGTCTGTTGTTTCAATAAAAACCTAAGGTTGGACAGCCCTGATCTAAGTGACATACTATTCTTGTATCCTATTGATCTTTACTGATAGCTCTAATAGATTATACAATCCAAGAAATGTTGTATTTTCACTTGTGGTAAGTTCACAGCTTTTTAGGAAGGTAAGATGATTTTCTTATGCCCTGTGACATGTCATTGATGGAAATTAAGAGAGCCTCGTATAGCTTTCACAGGCCAGGAAAGTATAAAGCAGTTTATCTTTTGCCCAAAGGCAGAAGTTTCTTGCACTCAAGGGGAAAAAAAATAAACTTGTGATATCTATTGGCATCATGTGGTATATATTGATAAGTTTGATTTCACCAATAAAATCAGAACAGCCTAAAATTGGGGTTAAGGTTACGGTGTGAATGGGTCCTATTGACTCTATTACTGACATGATACTGTCATCTTCCAGAAGAAGAGAATATAGCCTAAAAAAGTGATAATCCTTTATTTCTCAGTGTAATTGGAGGAATAAAACACTTCATGGAGGATTAAATGGGATAGATAATATTTGCAAAAAGCTCTTAGCACAGTGCCTGGCACATAGTAGATGATAGATAAAAACTTATTTTGTTCTCCTTCCTTCACTCTCATAACAGACCAGGATTTGTGTTCCTGTGACACCCTACTGCCATATGTATCTGCTGAATGTCTGGAAACAGTCATTCCTTTTTTCTTAAAAGCAGCATTAAATATCAGAACTGAAACTTAGACATTTGACAATTTTGTGACAAGAACATTTCACTTGGATTATGATATTGCTGCTGAATTTTTTAAAAAGATAAATCAGTGGGCCAAGCTAAAAAAAAAGCATAGTCAATTGTTTGTAACTCTCTAAGGTTCCACTCTCCTTAATTAAGCCTAAAATCAAGTTTTGAACTGTTTCATAGACATATAACTAAGACAGAAAAAAACCCAAAACTTTATTGAATTTTCCATCCTCTGGCAATTGTGAACCTACATGTTGTATATACTAGGAGAATAATGAGAATCAAGCTAGCATATGTAGAACTGAGAGTTTCTTCTAATTGGGACTCTGACAGAGAGGTTTCTAGAAGGAAAAGGGAGGGATAAATGGTTCCTAAAGTTTGTTATTTTTATTTATCATAGCTAATTGTTTCCCTCTTTTCTCTGTATTTTCTTATGTAGATAAACAAAATTAGAGAGAGAAATATCCATATATAAGTGGATCAAAGCATGGATTTAATAAACCAAAGAGAAAGAAGAAGTGATTTACTGGATCAGATACCCTGTTTAGCATTTCTGGATCAAACCAGTACCAGATTCCCAGAACATAATAGGGAGTCCAACAGATAGTAAATAAAGTGGCAAAAGCTACAGTCATCTTTAGTGTTCTCAAACGTGCCCTTGGGATATTGTTCTTTGATCGATTCAGTTGCAGTTCTATTAAAAAAAAAAGAAAAATGAATATTTCATTTCCATAGATATCAGAAAACTCAAAAAGAAGTAGAATACAATCTAAAACAACATAGTTAATCTCAAAAGAAAAAACAACCTTTACAAGTAAACACCAGCCTATCTTAAATAATAACAATTATACTGTTTTTTCAAAAAGCATCTTTTTATCTGTTTTCCTAATGCCAGATAAATGTGGAAAAGATTAAATTTCACAGTACTATTAAAATTTGTGATCTTGTCCAAACTTATTTTGTATTTAATCCCACTGATTGGTCTCTTTACACTGAATACTTTCCTTTTAACAGTAACATGCCTTTTAAAGTCAGGATAACTTTAACTGTTTGGCCGGTTTTAACAAAGTCAGGCTGCCTTCATTAAATTTAGGAGTGGTTTGCTATTTGCTTTTC